>NW_026126618.1:6470000-6712500 GCF_943737965.1 Phodopus roborovskii | reverse complement strand
CTGTACAAGCGAAGTTCACAGTGAAGTAGTGATTCTCAATCTCTTTGGGGATTTCCCTGAACTTATGAAAGCTGTAAATTCATCTCTCCAAAAATATGTGTATCTACACAAACATATCTGTAGCTATTTTCAAGGGGTTCCTGATCTTTTACAAGCCCATCTTGAGGGACTTCGGCTGGTGGCAGTCTCTGGTGTAAAAATACAAGGACCCTGTGGGGGATGGAGAGATGGCTCAGTGATTAGCACCACCTGCTGCTCCTCCAGAGGACCCGGCTTCAGTTCCCATTCATATGGCTCATAACTATCTATAACTTCAGCCCCAGTGATCTGATGTTCTCTTCTGGCCTGTATAGGTACCAGGCATGGACCATGGTTCACAGACATACATGCAGGCAAAACTCTCATACACATATATAGAAATAAGAACAATCTAAAAATATACAAGGACTCCAAAACAACACACATCGATCTAGGACTGGTTTTTATGCATGCCAGCAACATTCCTTTCCCCCTTACAAAGAAGGGAGAAAGGGGTTAACTCAGATTTCTAAAATCAAGTTAATGAACTTCACTGGTTCTCATCCATTTCAGATCAAATTAGTATAGCCAGCCTTTTGTCGTTCTAGACCAATCCTTCCGAATGTGCAAACATCCACTCCAGCAGTGTCAGAGTTTGGGTCTATGCCCACAGGAAATACAGAACCCTGTCTTGTCTCTTTCTTCTCTCCTTCTCTCTCTCTCTCTCTTTAATAGCTTGTGCCTCCATTTTTAAAAAAAATATTTTTATTGTCAGGCATGATGTTGAGTGCTTTTAACCCTATCACTTGGGAGGCAGAGGCAGGTGGATCTCTGTGAGCTTGAGGCCAGCCCAGCCGAGTCCACATTGCAATTTTTAGGCCAGCCAGGACTGTATAGTAAAACCCTCTCAAAATACAAAAAAAAAAATAAGATTAAAACACACACACACACACACACACACACACACACACACACACACATCTCAAAGTTATGCAAAGAATGTAGCTCGTCCCTGCCTACCTATATACCTCAGCTTCAATAGTGATCAGCAATGTTGCTAATTCTACACTTTCACCATTTTCCCCTGCCTCAGCAGCCTAGATTATTCTGAAGGAACTCAAATACAAAGCTACTGTAGTGAATGTATTTAGCATATTTTGCTGAAAAAACCAAGGATCCCCCCTTCTAAACATCCACCCCAGCACAGCAGTTACTTAATATGAAATATTCATTCTGTGATCCCAGGTATCCAGAGCCAGCTGACTCTCCTGCAAATATCCTTCTACAATACCTTTAGTTTTTTTAGAAAGTAGATTAAAACAAGTCCCACGTATTTGACTAATTAGCATATCTCTTTGTTATTGCTGCTTTTATCTTGAAAAGAAAAATGGAGAGCTGTTGTATAGAAATAAACAAATAAATAAAAAAGAAATAAAAAACCAGCACCTGAGCCAGAGGCTGCCTGAGTTCTCTGAGATCTGCAAGTCACCTCTTTGCAAGAAGATAACTCCTTGGCACATGTCTTTCCTTGGCTGATAAGGACCGGAGAACTGTGCTTCCCAGCAAACAATTTCATCAGCTGGAGGACTGCTTAGAAACACTAGGCTTTTAAAACAAAGGCCCTGGTGGTGAACAGGAACCCAGAAAATAGGAATTCAGTTGCAAATGTGAAAGTCCAGTGTTATTCTCATAAACGAGGAGTATACAAACAGTATAAAGAAGAAACTAGAAAGTCTGCATTTGAAGTTTAAATAATAGTTGGATCAATAAGTAGTCATTTAAAAAACCTGTCATCTTAATTCCAACCCTTTATTATATGTGTCTTTGTCTATTTATTTATTTTATTGCTTGCAGTGCTAAGGGTTGAACCTGAAGCTTTAATTATAAATTAAACAAGTGCTCTACCCTGGAAATATATGTTCAGACCACCTCCTCCTCTCCCTTTCCTTTCCTTTTCTGAGACAAGGTCTTAATAAGTTTTCCGTAGGTTTGTCTTGAACTTGCTATGCTGTCCAACTGGCCTTGAATTTCTGCTCCTCCTGCCTAGTCCTCCAGAGTAGGTAGGTTAGAGCAGTGGTTCTTAATCTTCCTAATGTGTCAACCCCCAACCATAAAATTATTTTCATTGCTACTTCATAACAGTTATGAATCATTAATATGACACGTGACCCAGTGAAAGGGTGATTTGACAACCCCCCCCACCACCACCACAATGGGTCTCGACTCATAGGTTAAGAACTGTTGGTTTAACAGTGTGTGCCAGGTGGGCGCTGGTGGCACATGCCTTTAATCCTCCCAGCACTCAGGAGGCAGAAGCAGGAGGATCTCTGTGAGTTTGAGATCAGCTTGTCTACAAAGCAAGTTCCAGGATAGGCTCCAAAGCTACAGAGAAACCCTGTCTCGAAAAAACAAAACAAAACAAAAAAGAAAATTTAATAATAACAATAATTTTAAAAAAAAGTGTATGCCTTTGTGGTCTTTACTTCTTAGTGTCTCTGTAAAAGAAAGCACTTGAGAGCAAATGGAATTGTAAGCTAGATTTCCACATCCATTTCCCACCTCAAGCCACCTCAAGCTGTTCTCCACTCAGGTCCTTTTTCATTTTAAAAGGAAAACAAACTCCATGTTAGAATGAAACACACGTGAACTAATAGCTACTATGTAATAAACAGCAGGGCGGCAGAGAACTGCCCAGGTCCCGTGTTCTGTAAAATGGGAATAAATGAAAACCTGCTGGGTGTGGTAGAACAGGCCTAGGACCCCAGAAACCCTGAGGCTGAGACGCGGACTGTGCTCTAGGTCAGCTGAGCTACAGAGTGAGTTGGAGGCTGGCCTAGGCTTATATATGAAACCCTGACCGAGAAGACAAAAGCAAAACAAAAATAACAAAAGCCCCAGCAGCTGTCCCATGGGGCTACAGCTGGGTCATCAAATGAGATCGCGCAGAAGTGAGACACTGAAAGGACCCATTCATGAGCACAGTTTCCAGAGCAACACTGGGATCCAGGGCACAGCGGAACCCTTCTGCCCCACGGGATCGTGCTTGGGAGAGTCTCTGCTACCTTGGTCGACAGCCCAGGAGAAAAGACCCTCTACAGCCATATAACCCACGTTAAGCTACTTCCCTCTCTGAAGGTTCAGAGAAATTGGAAATAAGGTTTGAAGCAGCACCGTGGGTGCTAAATCCCAGGTAACACAATACTGTGGTAAACGAACTAAACAGACATTAACCTGAAACTGGACTCCAGTCCCCAACTGACCTGACCGGTATAGCCCAGTGCTTACTGGTTCTACAGAAGAAAAACAGCCTGTCTATCTCAACTGTGATCCTGGTGGATAGGATCTAAGCTTTGAACAGTGCCTAAGCTCATTTCAGATGCTGAATGCTCTAAACAATACTAAGCTGGGGCTTTGAGCTGACATGTGCACCGATTCACAGGAACCAGCAAGGGCATATGCGGATCTGACCTTGAGTCTGATCTTTCTCTATTCCCATCTTAGACAGAAGAGCCTCCTTTCCTGCTGGACCCTTCTCAAATAATTGCAAGCACATAAGTAAGAATGCATAGGTATGGTAGGAGTAGGTAATTTTACTATTGAAAGAGTGTTCAGTTTAGATAATTTATTACAGTGTTAAACTCCAAATCTTCTCCAAACAGTTCAAAGCTCTTCTAGCCCTCTGTTGTTGCTGTTGTTTTGTTTTTTGATAGGGTCTCTGTGTAGCTCTGACTGTCCTGGAACTCGCTCTGTAGACTAGGCTGGCCTGGAGCTCGTAGAGATCCTCCTGCCTCTGCCTCCTGAGTGCTGAGATTAAATGCTTGAGCCTCTTTAAATGTGGGAAGGGGGACAGACTTGGGGAGCTCTCCAGTAAAAATGTCCCCCCATCAAAACCTAACAAAACAGGCCTGTATTCCCTGGGAGACTGAAGCTAGAGGACTCATAGTTCAAGGTCAGCCTGAGCTGTCTCTTCACATTCTTTGCAACTTCAAAGCACTTCCGAATGCACAACCTTGTGTAAAATGCAACAAATCATACTCTACCCATTTGAAAGATGAGGACAGCTGAGGCTCAAAGACACTGCATGTAGCCATTGGTACTGGATGTTTCCAGACAGGGTTTCTCTGTAGCTTTTGGAGGCTGTCCGAAGTCATCCTGCAAAACAGGCTGGCTTCAAACTCACAGAGATCTGCCAGCCCCTGCCTCCGGAGTGCTGGGATTAAAGGCCTGCACCGACCGCCCGTGCCATTAGTACTTGTAAGCATGGAAGCCAAGATTTTTTTAAAACCAAGTCCATTTCCTGGAAGCTGAAACAAGGTGTCCTTTGCTTGAATTCACCAGTTATCTGCTATACTTTCCCCCTTTCCTGGCAATTTGGTTCCAGACATCTTCCCCTCTTCTCCTTACTTAAAACTATCTAGCCTGTGCTTCATCTCCTATAACTAATACATGAGAAAGGGCCTGGAGAGATGGCACAATGGTTAGGAACACACATATATGGTGCAGGTTATGTATGCAAACATGTAAGCAAAAACATCCATACACATAAAACAGAAGCCAAAAAAAAAAAAAAAAATTAATGGGACTTGAGTAAACCACCATTTGGTTCTGGCATCCTGCTTATTGAGCACCAACTAGAAGCCGATCTTTGTGTAAAGGTGGAACTTTCCACTTTGGGAATCCGGGCTGAGGGAAACCGATTCTTCTTCACGCATTTGAAAGCATCAGTGAAGCCAGGCATGTGGGAACATGCCTGTAACCCAGCACTTGAGAGGTGGAGGCATCAGGGGTCAGGAATCCGAGGCCAGCCTGGACTATGGGAGACCCTATCTAAAACAACACAAAGCAAAAAAGACCACTTCTTTTTTTTTTTTTTTTTTTTTTTTTTTGGCGTGTGAATCAATGATCTAAAAACAGCACTTGCAATGTCAGTCCGACTGGCATTCCTAGGTTACTGTGCTTGTAAATGCTGGAACTAGTTAAACTTCAAGTGGCTGCAGTAGGGACGGCTTGGAAAATGTCTCTGTACAGGCTTGATTTCTAACTGTGGCGGAGCTTCATTCCTCATTAACTCATTCTCCAAACTTGCATCTGCTAGGCGCTGAGAGTAATACGGGCACAGCAGCCTCCAGTCAAAGGAGTGCCCCGGCTCACCAAGAGAGTCCTGCTCTCAGTCATGCCTCATAGCCCTCAGCCCGAGGCGCAAGCTTCCGGTCTCCTCAGCCACATTGGCCTTCTTCTTTCATTTCTTAGCGCTCTCCCCCGTCCCTCCCTCCCTGACCTCAGCATAAACCCGTTCTGTTCTCTAGAGTTCAGCTCTTTGTTCTTCTTAGCGTCTTCTCTCCGCGCTGCCCGGGCCCTAGACATGCTGCCTAGAGAAGCAAGCTTGCTTCTTCCCCTTCTGGTCAAAGATCTCGGAAACCTACTACACTACTCCTCCGACCACATCACCGCTGCAGTTGTATATGTCCTCCTGGGATTTCTCTGTTCTTAGATTCTTACTCTCCTGGAGGGGCAGGGTCTGACCGGTTTTGTTAGATGCCAACGCCTGGCACACCGGAGGCCTTCCAGGAATGAAAAACAAACAGATGTGGCTGTCTAAAACAGTTCTGTGGGAATCTGAGCTTTAGTGGGTTCAGGGGGTTGGGTTTTGAAGGCAGGGTCTCACGCTGACTGACCAGTGTAGCCTCCAGCTCCAAATGTATGAGAGATGACCTTGAATTCCTAATCCTCCTGCTTTCGCCTCCCAAACGCTGGGATTACATACTTGGGATTCCACACCTGATTTGGATTAGGGTTTTCTTGAATTCCAGTGATGTCCGGCCTCCTACCTTTCATCTTAGCCCTTCAATGACACTGGAATATGGGAAGATGTCCCAAGTGCCCAAGATTGCAAGCTTCCGAACAACAAGAATCCCGTTGATTTGCGTAGAATAAGACACAACACAGGAAAGTAACAGCCGTAGCCGGCATTCACGAATGCGCTGTGGAGGGTGAGCCGGGATGGGGGATGCCACAGCACTGTCTACAGCAGAGAGCATCTCAGAGCTTCAGCCGGCTCCCCAGGACGATCTACTGCATCCTCCTCGAGAAAGGGGAGAGCGACCTCAGTGAACTTAACCTTGCTAAGCGCCGCGCTTCCGCAGAGCCGGCGACACTCCAGGACCCAGGGCTGGGGCCCGCCGCTAAGGGGAACGCCCCCGGGCCGCAGAGCGCGCCCCTCCGCGGCCGCTCGAGCCCCCCGCGCGCGCCCGCCCGCCAGAGCCGGTGGAGCCGGAGCGCAAGGCCGCGTGCCCCGCCCCGAGCCGGTCCGAGCCGCCCGCGCTCCCGGTCCCCTCCCTCCGCCCCCTCCCTCCCCGCCTCCCCGGGCAACGGTCCTGGCGCGCAGGCGCGCTGGCGCGCGGAGGCGAGCGCGCGCACGGGCGGGCCCAGCTTAAATGCGGGCGGAGTGGGCGGCGCGCATCCCCGGCGTCGCAGCCCGCTCGGCACCGCCGCCTCCAACTGTCTCCGCGTGGCGCGAGCCTGGAGCCTCGCTCTTTCCCCGGCGGCGGCGGCGGCGGCGGCGGGGCCAGGCAGGGAGTGGCTGCGAGCGGCGGCGGGCTCCATGGAGAGCGGTGGGCGCCCGAGCAGAGGCGGCGCTTCCACCGCTGCGCCCCGGCTGCGCTGACCCGCGCTCCGGCCCGCGTCGCGCCGTCCGTGTCCGTGCCCGCGTCCGTGTCCCCGCCGGCGCCCGAGCGCCGTGACTGTCCTCGGCCCGACTCCCCGGCGGGGTGGCGGCGGCCGGGTCCCCACGGTGGCGGCCGGAGCAGCGGCAGCAGGAGCCCGGCTCCAGGATGAAGTTCAAGCCCAACCAGACGCGGACGTACGACCGCGAGGGCTTTAAGAAGCGGGCGGCCTGCCTGTGCTTCCGCAGCGAGCAGGAGGACGAGGTGAGCGCGGGGACAAAGGCCGGCGGCCGGGCTCCGTCCCGCACCCCCTGCACCCCCTGCACCGCCCGGCCGGCCGGAGGGTCGCGGGCTGCCCGCTCGCCCGGAGCCGGGTGCAAACCGAGGCTGGTCTCGCCAGCCTGCCGCTTCCCTGGCCCGTTTGCTCGCAAGCAGTCGGTTTCGTTATGTGTGTGTCTCCTTTTACAAAACGGCCTCCGCTTTTAAAGTTTTCTTTGCTGACGACCGAGGGGAAGGTGGCCAGCGAGAGATGTGGAATGACGCCAAGAGGGACAAGATAGGCCCGAAGCCGGGCAAAGTTGCCCTTTTCGGCCCGGGTGAGCTCTCGCCCTTCTGGTTTCTCAAGGCTGCTCTGTGCCGCCGTGTGGCTTGACATCTGGGAAGGAGCGGTGTGTAACTTTACCCCTCTGCACTGGATCGATACGGGCCTTTGGGAGTAGTAGTCTCTGTTAGGGCGATTTTTGTTTATTTCAGTTATATTTGTTCGATCTTTCAAACGGCTCTCTTTTCAACTTGTTCTAAGCGGTTAAGTCACTTGGGAGCTGGGGGAAATCTTGTAGTATTGCCACGCCTAAAATGAATTGATAGAGAAAAGATTACCATTCTGAGTCCTGTAAACCATCAGGCGTTAAGGCTGGGAGATGGGAATTTAATGGCTTCCTCGTTGCTAGCTCCTGAAGTTAGGATAAGTATGGCATAGCATACACTCACCCGTTTAATTATATTAACAAAAACCGCGTGCTTTGCTTGGTTGGGTTTTTTTTTTTCTTTTGAAGAAATAAAACAGTTTAGGTTTTTTTTAAAGCCCGAATCCTAAAGGAATTTTCAGAGAAATACAAGGGCTTTTTTAAAGCGTACACAAAGAAAAAACGTCAACAAACATGGAATGCAGTCTGCTGAGGGGGTGGGGGCTGTCTTTGAAGGAAGGGCCTTGCTAGGGCAAGGCAAAACTAAATATAAAAGCATATAATAGTGAACAGATCCAGGATCCCGTCTGACTAGTTCACCACTCTACTATAGTATTTTTAGCTGAGCCTTTACAATGTGTTAGGCACAGCCAGGGGAATGTTTGTTACATTTAATCCTTTTAGCACTTGGAGGTAGCGCTGGTCAGCCTTGTTTTATGGGCGAGAAGACAGCTTTGAGCAGAAGAAGTACGTTGCCCAGTTGACAGCATTAGGCGTCAGTCGAGTCGGAATTCAGGATCCAGTTCCTATTCCAGAAGCTGGCCTCTTGGTAAAGCGTGGTCCATGCTCCGTGTTGTGAGGCTGACCTCAAACAAAGCCTTTAAGTTACCTTTGAAATTGTGCCGTAATATGCTGTTGGAAATTCAGGCCCCGTTTTTCACGTGGCGTGCGTGTGTCCCCCCTAGGGGAAGTTATGGAGATGGGTGAAATCAAAATGGTGTAAATTGTGGGTCTGGCAGAGAAGTCTTGACAACTGCTTCTGCCGCAAGCAAGGAAGCCACGCTAAGGGAGGGTAGTGGAGAGTTTGCATAGCACGTGGGAGCCCTGGGTTCAATCTTGAGCCCCTTCCTCTCCCCCCCCCCAGGAAGTTCCTGTAAAATAACTGCTACAGCCTATTTTCAAAACGAGACTAGTACTTTTAAGTACAGTGAGAGCAGCAAGACTTGGAGTATGTTAGATCCATTATGTAAAACTCTGGCTCTTGGAACCTGTAAGCTGGGAAGCCTACTGGACCATCCTGTTAGTGGATATGCTCTGGGGGAAGACTTTGGAATTCTCCAGAACACACAGCCAACTTTGAACATCTGGTTTAGCTCCTTGGAATTTGTATTTCTCTGGTTGTGTATGCTTGAGGCTCTTTCTACTATGTGATAATTACAGACTGAAGTCTTAACAAAACATTAAGATGTGGAGGGAAGATTTGCTTTCCCTATTGAAATGGTTTTGCTGCCGGTCCAGGGTTAGACTACAAGTTGCTTGAACCCACCTGTCTAACTAATGGGTAAGAACTCAGTAGGTCCTGGTTAGGACTTTTAAATGTATGTTTCAAAGATGAGAGTAACTTAAAATAAAAATAGTAATTACTGTTTGACCCTAAAAGGCTACAGAAAGCTTCCCATTGGCTCCCCTGAGTGCAGGGATGAAACCCGGCTAGAACAGGTTCTTCTGAGAGTAGAGTCCCTTGCATTGTGCGTGTGTGTGTGTGTGTGTGTGTGTGTGTGTGTGTGTGTGTGTGTGTGTGTGTCACACAGGCCTTCCTTTTTCTCCACCCTGTTGGTTTTCCTCTTCTTTTCCTGCCTTAAGAGGTAACATAGCATGGGAAAAAGTTAGAGACCTTGGCATGGTGTTGGGATATGCAGGAATCCCGGCATTTAGGAGGAGGCTAGCCTGAGTAAGACTGTCTGGAGGTGGGGGGATCGAGCCAGGCGTAGTGGTGCTTGCCTTTAATATGGCACATGGGAGGCAGAGGGGGACGGATCTCTGAGCTAAAGGCCAGCATGGTCTGCTTAGTGAGACCCTGTTTGAAGAGGAACCAACACCAAATTCAGGTTGCAGAAGGGATTTGTCCTAGGGCCATGGAGAGAGTTCAGGTCTGTTGTTTCTAGGTTTTCAGCTTCCCTAGCTAGCTGGTTCTGTGGAGAAGCATCCCCTTAGGTGTGGCTTCCAGACAGACCCACAGTAAACATCCAGACAGTGGCTGAGACACTGCCTGTGTAGACAAAGATTACAGTCGTGTTTTGAGTAGGTAGCCAGAAATAAATTCCATTGAACATATTTGCGTATGTATTTGAACAGGGATGTAAAGGTGAAGTTTAGCTGGTAAGGGGCATGTTCTATAGTGGGAGAGTAGGGCAAACAAATGAGATACAGTGGCCCCAAAGCGCTTTTAAGTGCTTTGGGTCTGGAACCCAATGTGTCATTTCAAACTGGACTGCGGTGAATGGGAAAGGAGAGGCCAGCATCCCAAACAGAGGATGACTTGGCTGTGGTCTGCAAGGGTGGCTTGGGATGGCAAGGAAAAACCCACAGTGGTGAAAAGCTCCCCTACCAAGGGGGCGAGGGGCGGGTGCAGACAGCCCCTCACAGGTAAGCCTGACAGCTTGCTGGGCAAGAAAGGCACTCCTAGTTTTAAACAAGTACATTTCAATTCTAGACTGGGGAGGGGGCATGGGACATAGACTCAGTGCCGGGTTGGATCCAGGTACAGTCGCAAGGAGGAGGTATGAGCATATTGAGTGTGGCTCTGTTTAACCTAACCTCCCAGAGTTAGGGACTGCAGCTTCTACAGATAAGTCTGCAGAGCTTAATACAGTGGGAAATCAAAGTCCAGCGACATCAAACCATAAAAAGTAAGGTGTGGCAAAAAAAGGCATCTCAAAACACAAGACAAAAAAACTAGAGCTATGAGGATCGGTGCTAATCGGGAATTCTGGTGTGATAAAACCCCAGGTTGTCGTTTACCCCGTCGGAAGTCACCCTTTTCTGTACTGGCATACTTGGCCAAGAGATAAAAAAGACTACTTTGTCAGCATTAAAAAAATCGAAGATAGCCCTTAAACTTTTTTCCCTGCGGTACCCTTTGTCTTCCCCCTGTCTGTGCCACTGAGCAGCTCCCCCAGACCTAAAAGAGAATGACCTGAGGCCATGAAACCAACCCCGTTCTTCAAGGGCGAGGAGTACTTCCTCACATTTATTTGCATCTGTTTGTCTTACAAGAATTATACTAGAATTATTCTGTAGCCTGATGGGTTGATCTTTCCTTTGGTGTCAGCCATGGCTTCCCTAGAAAATTGAATGCTTGCTTGCCTGTAAGAGTTAGCATATTAACCATATCGTACACCTAGTAGACAGATGCCTGTCAGTTTGCTTAGGGGTGTTAAATGATACTATTTTGTGATAGGTTTCTCTGGAGTCTTCTGTTGATAGAGGGAAATTATAGTCAGCTGCTCCATTCTGAAGGCAATAGAGGTGTAAGAAAGTGTTGTTTGCTGTTGTGTGTGGCTAGGGTAAATGACTTCACACCCCCAACCCCTCCTCCCCCCCAAACCCTAAATTGTGTTGACGGTTTTAGATTCTGCATGTGTAGAGGATATTCAAAGTCTAATTTGCTCAGCAACACAAGGGTATAATGAAACAGAAGGCGAATCTGCACCGATTGAAAACAATCCCTGTGTCTAGTGCTTGCACCCAAAAATCTCACTGTTCTCAACTTGTTTATTAATTTCCACTTGAAAAACTATTTGCATGTGTGTCTGGGTGGGAGGTGATGCCATGGAGGTCAGAGGACACCTTGTAGGGTTCCTTCCCAATATCATGTAGGTCCTGGAGATTGAACTCAGGTCAGTCCTGTCAACAAATGACCTTACCAGCTGAGCCAATCTCACTGCCCGGTCTGGGTTGTTGGGGTTTGGTGGGGGAGGGTTGGTTGGCTTTTTTGCTTTTTTTTTTTTTTGTTTTGTTTTTTGGTTTTTTTTTTTTTTTTTTTTTTTTGTTTTGGTTTTTGGTTTTATTGATTTTTAGTTTGTTAGCTGTGTCTCCCTCTGTAGCCCAGGCTGGCCTTGAATTTGACAGCCACCTGCCTCAGTTGCTGAGATTATAGGCATGAGCCATTATGTCTGGCTTGGGTCTCATTCTGTTTTCGTTTTTTATTGTGCATGAGAATGCATGCCTTTCATGTCTGCACTAGGGAGGCTGAGGCAAAAGATAAGTTCAAGGCCAGCTTGCTCTACATAGGGCTCCAGGCTAGTTAGTTTTATCGCACCTTATCTCAAAAAAAGTGAACACAAGGGCTGCAGATGTAGCCCCGCAGTGGAAACACTTGCTTCTTCTCGTGAATGAGGCTGGAGGTTGACTCTCTGCTCTTCCCTACCCAAAAGGTCGCAGCCCTGGGACTCACTCTTGTGAATGCTAGGAAGAAGGGAATTCTGAACTGTATTGCCTGTTTATTTTTGAGACAAGACTCACTAAATGGCCCCAAGGCAGCTTCCTAACTCTGACTTAGGCAGGCCTTGAACCTGTGGTCTTCTGCCTCCCTCTTGCATGCAGCCTGTGGCCACCATTCCCCACTTTGGTTTGAACTCTGTTTTGTTTTCTTTTTCGATACAGGATTTCACTGTGTAAAAGCCTTGGCTGGCCTTGAACTCACTGAGATCCTCCAGCTTCTGCCTCCCAAGTAATGGGATAAGAGGTGTACACCACCACCGTCCAGTCACCTCCTAAATGCTGGGGTCACACATGGGTCACCACACAGGACTCTTATCAACCCTTCCCTTCCCGCTCCCAAATGTAGCTATGCCCTCATTTCAACTTAACGGAATATTTAAGATGAGAAGTCGGGTACTTAACAAAACCCTGCTTTTCAGATACTATCTGTTAACCTAGTTAAGCTAGTAGTTGGATGTGATAATTATTTCTATACCCATAAGTATGACCTGTTTTGGAAAGGTACATTTGAAGTTAATGGTAAGCTACTGGGTTAGGCTAAATCACTTGTCCAAAATTTATGTAGTTCTGTTAGCATGGCTTTATATAAGCAGTTTTTTTCTTTTTCTAGTTTCAACCACAAAAGCTAGCCCTTGCTTTATGTTTTCCTTCTCCCCTCTCCAAGAATGTGAATCTTGGGTTCGGTTTTGCTATACTGAGTTAGCTCGGCCATGCCCTCCTCCTCCATGCTTCCCCTTAAACTGGAGGGCTATGCTGATTTTATCACTGTGCAGACAGTTATCCTCTGCCCACCTGAAGATTCCAGACTGTAAAGTAGAAGTGGACGGGCTTAGTTTGAGCAGGGTTCTCCTGTGTGGAGGAAGTGCGTGACCGAGTTACACCTTTGACCTCGTCTGAAGAGGGTGACCCACAGTGAGTGCTATGGACGGACCTTTGTAGTCTGTCTAGTATGTGGCACTTGGAATGAGCACTTCAGTTCTTTATTTTGTTTCTCAGATAGCTATGTGCTGCCAGTGGCAACTGGTACACACTCAGCTCTGGGTCAGAAAGTTGAGGGGACAGTGGAATTGGCAGATCAAGGGCATGTAAGTTCAGGCTGAGAAGCATCTAATGAAATGTATTAGATTGCAAATCTGCCATCACCAAACATGGACACTGACAAATCTTTTCAAGAGCTGGGCATCATGGAACACACCTGTGATCCCCAGTGCTTTTGAAGCAGAAACAGGAGGGCGAAGTTCAAAGTCAGCCCTTAGCTATGCAATGTTTTGAGGCCAGCCTGACCTACACTAGATCCTGTCTCACCTGAAAGGTGTTGGGGAGGGGGTGGACATGAATGAGAATACTGGGACTGTGATGCTCCTCTTCCTAGATCCTGACACTGGGTTTCATTTTTTTTTTTTTTTTTTTTTTTTTTTTAGGCTCAGACATTCTGAATACCAATGGTTTTGAAACTCCTTTACTAAATAATGGCTTACTTTGGAATTGTGGAGTAAAAATTTTATCCAGCCAACAATACCAGGACATCTCTGACTGACTAGGATAAGAGGCTGTAATTGCAGGTCATATGTATGGGGTGTGCCTTAAGCCTGGATACGGAGGGCCAGCACTACACCTTTGACTATTTTAATAAACTTCATTGAGCCACAGTGGCCAGCAGGGCCTGCCTAGTCTCAGATGCAAGATGAGTGTGTTCCTTGCAGAGAAGAACCCTTAGCATTACCAGGTCACTACGCTCCAGTCAATGTGTGCATCAAGTTCAGCTCCATGGCTAAGCTAGATTTGCTCAACTCTGGCTCCTTGGTTTCTAATTAGGAATTTGTGCCGTTTGCAGATATTAATTAAATCTTAAGTAAGTTTTATTTGGACATATTGTCACCCTCAAAGCAGACTTTGCCGACCTTTGTGTTTCTTCAGGCTTTCCCTGGATTGGCCAGCCTGCCAGTTCCATGGTTAGGAGAGCTGTGAGCAGCACAGCATACAAGAACAAGGATTTGGAGTTGCATGGTCAACCGAAGCTCTCTTGGAGAGGGTTGACTCGCTAGCACCCACAGGAGAAGCTCTTGTGGGGTGTGTCAGTGCTGGAGGACCGGCAGGGCAGATCCAGGAGCTGGCTGCCCAAAATGGCACAAGACACAAGACACCTACCTCTGTCCTCGTCACACTTAAGTGTGACACACGTCATCATTTCTCAGGTAGTCAGCACCTGTGTTTCTGAGCTCTAGGGTGCCAGCAGCTTCTCCAGCAGAGGGAGAAAAATAGAATTGCTAGTGTCTTTGTCAAAAGGCAGTATCCACATTGGGAATGAATTTCAGGGTTGGGGGCACTGGGTTGTAGCTCAGCTGACCTGTGGTGCTGGTAAATCTTACTCACCTTGACACAGCTGAGGTTTTCTGGGTAAACTGAGGCCATGTCTTGACTGATAAGTAGAGTTGGCCCAGCCTACTGTGGGTAGCACCATCCCTAGGCAAGTAGGTCAGGGTTGTAATAAACATAAGCCCGTGAGCAACATTATTCCGTGGTTTCTTCCTCAGTTTCTGCCATGACCTCTCAATGATGGATTACAACCTGGAAGTATCAGCCAAGCAAACCCTTTGGTCCACCCAAGTTTTTGGTTTTATTAAGTTTTATCACAGCAAGGGAAAGCCATCCAGGACATCTAACCTGTTTGAGGCCTTGGGTTTGATACCAAGTACCACTCAAGCAAGTTCAGAGTGGTGTCCCCTATCCTAGGAAGACCTGTTTAACATGCTGAAGTGTACTGCAGTAATTTTGTTGATGGTTAAGACATGCTACCTTCACAAACAGTTGGTGATTACCACCTTTCTAAAACATAATGAGTTTCAGGTTTTCATTTGTGCAGTGACTGTGTAGTACTCCTTCAGTGCTGGTGTAAACTATGAACTAAGTCTGGAACTCACTCTGTTCCAGGCAGGCTGGCCTTGAACTCAGAGATCCACCGAGTATAACACCTTGACTGGCAAGAGTGGCTTTTTAAATTTTCTTGTAATTTTATGTGCATTGGTGGTTTGCCATGAGTGTCCTGGAACTAGAGTTAAACAGTTGTGAGCTGCCATGTGGTTGATGGGAATTGAACCCCAGGTTCTCCTTGAGAAGTCAGTGTTCTTAACCACTGAACCATCTCTCCAGCCCCTAGAGTAGCTTTTAAAAGGGAATATATATGGCTTAATGCTGTTCTTGGTCAGAAGTCTATTTCCTATAAAAGGCCAGGTGAATATTTTAGGCTTTGCATCCTGTGTGGTCTGTTTTCAACAACTCTGCTATCAGAAGCAACACGAAAGCCAGGCAGTATGCGAAAGTGTGCAGGAATGAAATCTGAACACCACATAACCCCACCTGGCAAGTACTATAGAACTCAGCATTCAGGAACCAGATGAATATGTTCAAGGGTAGCTTGTACTTACATACCAAGTTACCAGAGAGATCGAGGGAGGGTCAAATTGTTATTCAAAACAGGTGGACTTAGTTTGCCAGCCTTGTTCTAGACCATAAGTTCACAGCTGTTTATCAGACTAGCTTGATCAATGGCTTTGGAATCTGCAGGTGCCTCTTCCTACCTCACCATGAGCATAAACTAATCCTGCCCAGCCATGCATTTCCCTGTCCCTTCCTTTCTCACGGTACTTGTCTTCAAGAACTCAGATTTTATGGCTGAACAGTTACCAGCCTGTGGCTATGTAATCTTCATTGGAAGAATAGTCTAGCTCAAGAGTAACCGGCACGTGAGGCTGGAGTGCCCAGTGGGTAAGGTTCTGGGAATCGTGAAGACCTGCATTTGGATTCAGAATCCATGGATAAGGCACACACCTTTGACTCCAGCCTTAGGGTAGGAGAAGAGGGATGGGCAGATCCCAGGGGCTTGTTGGCTATCCCATGTAGCCAAGAGGTGAGCTCCAGGTGGACAGAGTGATGAGGACCACACTCACTCAACATACAATCTGTATAATCGTGCGTGCATGGGAATACGTGCACTCACCAAAGCAACGAATGTGATGATCCCAGAACAGACCTCAATACCATTTCCCTAAGAACTGGAAGAAAGCTGTACTTCTTAAATCTAATGGTTTAAATGATCCCATGGGTTCCAGGCTAGCCAAAGCCACACAGTGAGACCCTGTCTCAGTGACACCTCCCCTCACACAAATGAGTCCACAGGGCAGGATGGCTAACAGGGGCTGTCGTGTATATCACCCTTCCTCAAAGGCTATCGGTTCGTTTGTATTACAGTGTGTGCCCTTCGTAATTTCAGTGAAATTTGAGATGACCCAGTTACAGCCCTGAAGTGTTTGGAGTGTTGATTCTTAAACGCATGGTTACCATGGGTCTTTCAGGTGCTGTTGGTGAGTAGCAGTCGCTACCCAGACCAGTGGATTGTCCCAGGAGGAGGGCTGGAGCCAGAGGAGGAGCCTGGCGGTGCGGCTGTGAGGGAAGTATATGAAGAGGTGAGATGAAGAGGAGAAGGTTCTGTCTCTGACACTGCTGAGGGCTTCACAGGAGGGTCCCCGGCTTTTCCCCAGGTGACCCTGAGGAAAGGCAAGAATGAATGCAGGCAATAGTCCTCTGTTGTCTGGTGCAGGGTGTTAGAAGCTATGTTGCTATAGTTAACATTCTGCTCAAGAAGTCGTGTTTTGTGCTTGTTGGTGGTAAACAGCTAAAATGAATGTGAGCCTAACATGCAATTAATTGTCCATTGCTTATTCAGATCAGTGTATAACATAATGGCCTTGCCTGAGAACTGCATCAGTGTCATTTTGAGTAGAGACACTTGTGTTGTGTGCCATAAATTTTAGACTAAAAAAGGAACCAATTGCCAGGCAGTGGCACCTTTAATGCCAGCACTCAGGAAGCAGAAGCAGGCAGATCTGTGGGTTCAAGACCAGCCTGGCCTATAAAGCAAGTTCCAGGACAATCAGGGCTGCTACACAGAGAAACTCTGTCTCAAAGAAAGAAAAAGAAGCCAATTGCTTGTTTTCTTGTCTTAAAATTCAGTAAAATGTGTCATATCCTCATGCACAAAGTGCCCTGCTTGTCCCTTCCTTCCCTTGAGGAACTTGGTTACCTGAGTAAAAAGCATGTCGGGGTTAAGTGAGGAGGGCATGCATGTGTGTTTCCTTTGAACTTTGGGGGTACAGAACCTTGCTTGCACTTTTCAGGGAAGTGCAACCCAGCTTCCGAGAGCACCAAGGTTGCTGTAGCAATGGGGTGAGGAATTAAGACCCTTCAGTGATTGGAAGCCTGAGAATTATAGCTCTTGGAGCCTCGACAAAGGAGAAAGCAGGTTTTTTAGAAGGGCTGAGTCTGTTAGTTCTTACAGAAAAGTCTGTTTTTATTCAGATTTTTTTTTCCCCAAATTGTTGTCTGAAGTGTAATTTTTTCTTTTATCACCCCATTTTAGTTTTTGATAAATGAAAATCAGTCTAACCAACCAGGGGAAAACTGAAACATCGCTTATAAATGTAATTACTATGAGAGATGAGTATTATACTTACCAACTCTTTCTTTAATAGGCTGGAGTCAAAGGAAAATTGGGCAGACTCTTGGGAATATTCGAGGTGAGTTACAAAGTAGCCCCACTTTCAAACAGCAGCCTGAACTGGGTAGTGTCCTCAAACTATGGCAGGCAAGTCAGTGGTAAGGATGTGCCGTTCCCTCCTTTGCATGGTGGTGTTGCCATGGTTACCGGTGCGTGACCATGCATTGGAGGGAGCCGACATAGAAAGGCCGCCCTGTGGTTCTGCCCCGTTCAGCATATTGACCCTGGATATATAGAAACTAAAATGTGCTACTTGGAGTTGAGTCACCAGACAGAATTCAGTAATTCAGAGGCAGAGGCAGGACGGCCAGGGCTATACAGAGAAAAACTAAGGGGTGGGGGAGTATCTCGTGGCTGGAGAGGCGCCAGTGGTTAAGAGCACTGACTGCTTTTCCAGAGGACTCAGGTTCAATTCCCAACACCCACATTGCAGCTCATATCTGCTTCACACAGGTGTACATGCAGAGAAAACACCCGTGTGCAAAAAAGTTCTAAGTTAGTACCCAAAAAGCTGCCCTGTACCATCAGTTTTACAGTTGTATAGCACCATCTCCTGGCGAAACCAAGAAACATAAATTTTCTGTGATGTGTGGGTACAATTAACATCTTTGTCAGTATGCCCAATTTTTGGAGAAAAGTAACAATTATTAGTGAAAGAGACAGCACACCATTTAACAGAAAATGTCAGCCAGCATGCTTTTCCTTTAGAGAGTATCTCAGCATATCCAAACTGCTTCCCGCTGTCAGTGCCCTTAGTGACTTGTGACTGGGAAGTAGTAACTGACTTGGCAGGTGTAAAAGTAGAAAGGTGAGGGCTTACACTTTTTAGATTCACTCAGATCAAGGTTCTATCAAAGTTGAGCATACATAAATGAATGCTCCATGTTTTTGCAATTTTCCCATTGGCGGTGCTGAAGCTCCAGCTTATGATTTGAGACTCCATAGTGCAGGCTCCACAACCCCCCCAAATGTTGGGATGCCTGATGTGCATCATAATACCTGAGCTAGTTTGTGTCTCCTGTTTTGAGACAGGTTCTTAACTCAGCTGGCTGGGAACTTGCTAAGTAGCCCAGGCTGCCTTGGAACTGGATCCTTCCTGCCTCACCTTCCAAGTACTGGTTTCAGCCATTAACTCCCATGCCCACTATTTTTAAACAAAAGTTGGGAGTACTTGCACATGCGTACCTGTAGAGGATTAACTTGTGAGAATGGTTCTCTGCACTTAGGCTCCCAGGATCCAACTCAGATCATCAGTGCCTTGATGTGCAGAGAATTCTTGAAACATCCGTTACTAAATGCGTTTCTATGCTCACACTTTAATACTCACTACGTATGCACAGGAAGACTCATCTACCCATGGTCAGCTCCTGTGAATTAAAACGCTTTGCTTTTCTATTCAAGCAGAATCAAGACCGGAAGCACAGGACATACGTTTATGTTCTGACAGTCACTGAAATATTGGAAGACTGGGAAGATTCTGTTAATATTGGTGAGCCCCCCCCTCCTTTGCTTAGTCACCACTGACATTTTCCCAGGTCACCATAACTGACTTCAGTCTCTTTAAAGGGAAGGCGAGTGTGTATCTACATTTGAATGAATTGCCTCACCCTCCCACCTTAAGGCATTGAAGAAATGGAAAGCAAGGGAATACTGTGTAGTAATAGTGTATGCTTTTTTTAAAACTGCCCTCGTGGTAACTGCTGTTCTCCTGCTCTCTAGGAAGGAAGAGAGAGTGGTTCAAAGTAGAAGATGCTATCAAGGTCCTCCAGTGTCATAAGCCTGTCCATGCAGAGTACCTGGAAAAACTAAAGCTGGGGTGTTCTCCAACCAATGGAAATCCCACGGTCCCTTCCCTGCCAGATAACAATGCCTTGTTTGTGACTGCTGCACAGCCTTCTGGGGTGTCATCCAGTATAAGATAGAGCTGGGAACCCTCCCCACACCGTGTCATGTCACAGGGAGAGGCTTTTTTTTTTTTTTTTTTTTTTTTAAACTTCTGACACATCTGACTGCTGATGGCAAACTGAATTTGCCGTGTGCAGGGATTTCAAATAATTTGCATGCATTTCAGATGCTTTTCAAGTCTTTTAAACAACAAAATAGCATAAAAATATTTCCAGATGCCAAAGCCATGTGGGATTTTTTTTTGAGCCTTATAATCCTTCTGCCCCATTACTTTGAGTTTCATTTTGTAATGATCCCCCTCCCCCTCGTCTGCTTGACATCATTCTGTGGTTTATTTTGCCAAGTCAAATAAGTTGTTGGGTGATATTTTCACATGCGCCCCCCCTCTTTATTTCTCTTTCAGTATCAAATAGCCACCAGATCTTTGTGTTGGGAATTATTGAAAAGATTGTCGGTATTTAAAGGAAATATATTTACCCCAGAACTTGTGTAAGAGGGTCGCAGTCTCCCTTGTAAACTGCATTTGGGCTGGTTTCTTTGCTATGGTCCTGTAGCCTTTGGTGACAAAGTACTGCAGTTCACTGTTTCCAACAAGTTGAGTGTTCACAGCCAGTATGTCACTGTTGACCTATTAGGACTGTTTCCCCTCTGACACAGTAGTGATTCAATGTAAAACATAGCAAGGTCTCATTTTAGGGAAATACTGTCAGCAACTCGCATGTGGTTTGAGTGCCTCTCATCCTGAAAACGGTGTTTATAGAAGTTCATTTAGCATGCTCAGTTGCCAGTTATCTTTATAATCCTTTTAACATAGAATATACGAAGGCCACATTTCTCTCTATGAAGACTACTCTTAAAAAATCCATTTTTAGTTTCTGATCTCATGACATCTGTTCACTTAAACAGTCAGGTTACCGCAGGGTTAGAATCTCTAGCCTTCATTTCTAGTCAGTGCTGACTGCATCACAGCTAAAGAACATAGCCATTCCTGTTCAGCTATTCCAGGCCTAAGTAAGGCAGAGGGCACATTTAACTATCTCCCACTTTCCAAGTCTAAAGTTAACTGTGGGGAAGCTGGAACATGTGAGCCAAGTTATTACACCTTGTCTTCGCTCAAAATGGGCATCCTGTGAAAGTGCCTGGTGCGAAACTCCTTTACGCATGAGGTCAGAAGTGCAGGGGGAGGGGAAAGCCTTCCACAGATGTGGGAAGAGGAAGAGATGGATCTTTATGTAGCCATTGTTAACCTTTTGTAAATACTCTTAACTGGCAAGCTTAAAACAGGAAGTACATTGAGACATTTGTTCTGTAACTTGTTAACCTTTAAAATGTAATTGCAGCTGAAAATGGTCCTTGGATGTAAAGAAAACTGGTTTTAAAAATGAGATCTTGTGCCATAAATGCAGCAGAACTAAATAAAAATGTTAGTTTACAAATTAATGCTGTCAAAGTAATGAGTAAAGTAGAAAAACTCAACCAGTAGCATTCATTCTGAATTATGTAGTGTAATCACACATGATCGCTCAGACCTTTTATATTTTTCTTTGTACAGAGGTCATGTATTCTTTTTTCTTTTTAAATGAAACATTTTAAAAGCCCAGATTGACATTTTCTATCAGTTGCCAAGACTTTTCCCCCTCACAGATCTGCAATTTCTCTATATACGAAACCCAACAGAAACTGGACTGCTTTGTATAGAATGTTGCTTCCAGCTAACAAACCATCACAAGTGCTTGGGGGGGGGGGGGCGGGCGGCGGTCATACATACACAATATCCTGAGAGGTAATAGTGCATGGATTTATTTTATAAACTCTTGGACTGTGTATTGCCATGTAAAATATGTACAGTGTTAATGTCAACCATCTCTAAAGTTAGCCTATATATAATGTTGTATAATTTCTTTGGTCGGAAACATTTGGATGAAGCCGGGTCACCTGGGTCAGGACTTTCTCCAATGCCATGTAGCAAACCAACATGTTAACCTATGCAACAGCAAAGAACTTACAGCTTCATTTTTTTTCCAATTTCCCCTGGGGGCTCCGACCCAGACCAGCAAGATTATAGAGGAAAAAACCTAGGGCAAGTGATTGAGTGCTCTCAAGACGCAGTTGGATCTTATAAAGGTAATGTTTGCCATGTCAGCCCACTGCAGTGTGCAGTGCTTATTTGTCGCTGAGTAAGATGGGGCAGCTACATTCTTCAGATCCATGTGCCTAAGTTTCCAAAACAAACAGCGCTGTTAATTTGACTTGCAGAAAGGTAGAAACCACCGTGTGGCCTTTCTGTAAAGAAAGGTCACTTTTTCCACCAAGCACTTAGTGCCATCCACTTGTCAATCACAATGTATGAAGCGAAAAGGAAGATAATTGCTTTGCATGGTCTCATTTGAGATGGTCTCCTTCAAACTGGTGTAAGAATCTTGACTTTCTTTTTTACATTTGGAAACATCAAATAAAAATGGAAACATAATCTGTGTGGGTTTGTTTTTTCAGCTAGCATGAGTAGTGTTTTCAAAGTTAATCAGCTTTCTGAAATTTAAGGTCAGGTGCATACCTTCCTCAGGAGGCTAGAGAGATGGTTTGGGTTAAAAGTACCTGCTGCTCTTCAAAAAGGGTCTGACTTTGGTTTTCTGCCATCTCCTCGAAATCAAGCTGGGGGGGGGGGGGTGATACACATTCTGGCTGCCACAGACAGCCGCACACAAACCATACCTAGACAAAGATATACTTTTGCTGTACAGAATCATTATACATCAGCCGTCCATACCCTCATGTGAGTGCCTGCCTGGCATTCCACAGTAAAACCTTAGCTGTCATCCATTGGACCCCACGCACAAAGCTCTAGTACACTTCCTTTTCCATTTAAAAACCACACATCGAAGAACAGAGGTGTCAGACCCGTCACTAAACAGCAGATTGGGCTGGGTGTGAGCACATGCCTTTAATCCTAGCACCGGGAGGCTGTAGTGGGGAAGCAGAGGTAGATAAGAGTTCAATGTCAGCTGGGTCTACATAGAGTTCCAGTATAGCCAGGACTATATACTGTTTCTAAGAGAAAGTCTGAGCCCAGCAGTATTAGGGCACACCTTTAATCCCAGCACTCAGGAGGCAGAGGCAAAGGGAATCAGTTTGACACCAGGCTACAAAGAGTTGCAGGAGAGCCAGAGCTACACAGATCCTAACTGCCTGTAAATCTAGCTCCAATGGCCTCCGGGCAGGAATCTAAACATGCCCACACAGTTAAATCTCACAAAGTAGCCCAGTCAGTGATGTGTTTGCTAAGCAAGTTCTGTCCCCAGAACCCATGAGAAAAGGTAGGCTGCAATGGTCAGCCTGATCTACACAGTGAGTGCAAACCCTTGATCTCAGGACTCAGCGGCAGGCAAATCTAAATAGCCAGGGTTGTACAGAGAAAGCGTCTCAGTTTTTGGAGTCATAAAGGCTCAGTTGCTAAGCATCTGTGCATGCATGTCTGCCCAGCTAGCACCACTGGGCAGTTTCCTTGACAAGGAGGCGGCAGTCAACTTAGCAGCTTGCATAAAGCTTCCTAAAAATCTTAGGAATTGAGTGGCCAAAAGAACATTCCTAAAATTCAGTTTTCTTGTTCTGTTTCTTACCTAGACTTCATTTCCCCTAGAAACTACTTAGCAAAAAGTAATATGGACCTACACTGCAAAATGAAGCTACAAGTAATCTTGTAAGGCTCAAGAGATGGTTTCAGGGCCTGGATTCTGTTCCTTGTACCTACACAAAGCCTCACAACTGTCTTTGGATACAGGGACCCAAAACCCTTTGGCCTCAGAATAGCAGCTACAAACAGTGCTCTCTGACTCAAAGTTACCATACCCTAAAATAGTTCTGGCTTACCTAAACTGTACCAGGCTGGCCTTAAAGGCAAAGATTGCCTTCCTCTGCCTCTTGGTGCTGGAAGGCCTGCTTCTCCATTTTTAATCCCTTCTAGGCCAGTGGCACTGGCTAAATTCTAGCCAATTCCAGATGACAGAGTCCTTAAGGCCAGCCAGTGTTAGGCTTGTGAGGTCACACATCTTTGCTGTATACAGATGATTGACAGGTCAGGGCTGCAATAAAGACCAGTCACAGTACTACTTGCCTAAACATGCAAGAAAGGCAGCTCAGCAGTTCAACTAACGACAACCATATGGTGGCTCACAACCGTCTATGAAATCTGGTGCCCTCTTCTGGCCTACAGACAGACATACATGCAGATAGAACACTGTACATCTTAACAGGGGTTCTGCAGCAGTGGGAAAGGCTAATTTCTTAGAACGTAGTATTCCCAGCCTCAGCGAAACAGTAGAAAACAGGGAAGACGTGAGGGCAGAGTGAAGGAAACAGACAAATTATCACATCCAGTTGGTATAGACTTTTATTATATACTTCTTTGAAATTATTACATTCAACATGTTTTGCTTTTGTGTTACTTAAAATATAAACCCTGATATAATTCCTTAGGATAGGCAGCATGCTTCATAGCTAAACAAAATGTTCCCAACCCCAGAATACATTCCCATGAAATATTACATATTTCTTATGGAAACTGAGTTAGGTACCCAACTTTTCACCTTGTTTTGTAGTTCTGTATGTGGGCAGCCTTCCTATATTGTGTTCCTAGAACTTTGCTATTGCAGTAATACAGACTGATGTAGTCAGAGCAGCCAAAAGAACACTCCTAGACCACCTGAATGCCCCACGGCACCACTTAGCTCCTCCTGGCTGACTGGCCTCACTCTATCTGGCAGAACACCAGATGTTCTTCCACCTTCAGCATCTGCGTGGCTCTGATACACCAGTTTGCACCGAGGCTTATCTTACAAGTACGTCCTTTGTCTAGTGGAAGGTTTTCAGTAATATATACAGAAGGCCTAAGATCTGAGAGAACCAAAAATAACTAGTCTCACAGTGAATGGAAGTGAATCCCAGGAAAATAGATGACCAAGCAGAACAAAACCATCCAGACCACAAAGCTCAAATTGATACCTGAGGGCAGTGGTTCTCAACCTCTGAGTCTCAGCCCCCAGATAGCATGGGGTTCCCACTGGTAAACAGACATTTACATTGCAGTTCATAGCAGCAGCAATGAAAATAATTGTAAGGGTCGTAGCATTAGGAAGGCTGAGGACCACGGCACTAGAGCTTCTGAACGGATTTCAACTGGGGAGAGGTTGGATATCTCCTCTCACTGAGCTCTTTCGCTATGCGCTGTCTAGAGGCTGGAGCGATCTGTCTGACCAGAAAAGTAGCCTTCCTAGCACATCCTTCCTTCAGGACCAGAGCTGCAACTATTGTGCTGTGGCCCATGCTAAGCTGTCCCTTCAAAAGCAAGGCCCAAGCTATTCACTCACATCTACATTCCCCAACCTGCAGTAGGCAAATGTCCAAATACCTTTGTCAAGTGAATTTCTTCCTTCAGCTGGGCTGGCTAAAAAGTCAAAGGTTTTTAGGAAAACAGGACTCCATACAGGAACAGGTAAGCTGGGAATGACTAACCAACTCCTAACAGAAAGGGGAGTTAATACAGTGTGTGGTCCTTGTGGTATCTGCTACTCAGTTCCCGAACTATGGTGGGTCAATCTACTACTGCCACATATGTAGGTCACTTAATGTTAGACTGTTTGTGTGTGAACATTCTGAGTTTCTGAAATACTGCCATGCAACTCACGCACTGCTTTTAACCAACCATTCAGTGTTGGTCAAGGAAACCACCATGGGTCAGATGTCGTTGCTAGGATTCAACCTCTACTTTGACCTATTGATTCCTTTAAGTCTTTTAGGAAAAGTCCAGACATATAATGATTTTGCTTTTTCAAACTGGTTGAATGTAAGTCTCATCAGAACAACAGGGACTCACCAAAATTAAAAAAAAAAAAAAAAAAAAAAAAAAAAAAGTGATGCCATGAAATCAGGAAATCATACTGTAATATGGGGAAACTAGCCCTCAGTGCACACTAGAACCCTATGTGTGGGAAAAGTCTAAGTCACTGTGTGGCATCAGTTATAACCAGGGGCAGTACTGGCTTTCAGGGAGTAATAAATGCTACCCCATGGCTAATTACTTCAAGTTCTCAGAGGATTTTTGTTTGATTTGTTTTAAATGAGAGAAAGCTTTCTTAGCTGTGGCCAAAAGATGTCATCTGCCCAAGAATCGTACCAACTGCTAAAAGAGAGCTTTAAAACTTACACTATCAAGGTATGCATTTATGTGGAAGGATCCAGTTACCAGTCATCAGAAGCTCTTATATGTTGAAAATGTAATTTTAATAGGTAATTCTTCATCTTACATAAGAACACAATAAAACACACCACATTCTGAAGAAACTCCAGAAGTTATTGAGTGAGGCAAATGCAGATGGGCTACAATATCAACTGTAGGAGACAGATTCCTGACCGTAAGGTTAGCATTTACATAGATATCACTAAAAAAATAACACTCAGAAAGTTAATGTGGAAAAGGGTGAAAAAAGATGGTTTTAAATAGGAAGAAAAGAATAATACCAAAATAAAGGATAAAAGGAGTAGCAGGGTCTGGTACCTTCATAATCCTAGCAGAGACAATCAGATCCTGGAGTTGGAGGTAAGTCTGGTCTATACAGTTGAGTTCCAGGACAGCTAAGGTCACGTAGACACAGACACACAAACGCACGCGCGCGCGCACACACACACACACACACTTACTTGCTTGGGATCTGCTCATTGGTTCTACAAGACTCAAACTGCCTCCACAAACCTCAACTGGTTTCCTAATGGCACAAACAATACACATCAGGTTTTCGGTCAAGAACTAAGAGAAAAGTCCTAACTTACATCAGAGGCTCAAATGTGGACATGTGAAAGTCCTGTATGACAGTCACCTGTCCTTTTTGTGACCGTTGGGTGTGATCAACTTTCAAACATTATGGCAAGACACCAATGATCACCTAATTAAATCAGGTAACATTTATTTAAAATTTCTAGGAGGGTTAAAAAAAAAAAAAAAAAGGGACAGATACTGATGCTTCGTGCATGCTCAGAGCCAGTTTATAAATACTCACTCAGTAAATCCTAACACAAATCTGCATCAATGAAACAAACTGGTAAAATTCTCCTCTTGCCTGCCAATCACTTGTCAGATGGAGAGGACCAAAACAGAATGTTCCATCCGCTTTAATTTTAAATACGATTGTCACATCGGGAAAGTGAAATAAACACAGTAAAATAAACTGTACAAAGGCAAAGTAGAATAACAAAAAAATATTTTACTAAAACATAAGATTTACAGAAGTTTCCAGACAAGCCATACAAAATGGTCACAAGCTTTGTTTTTTCTTCTTCTTTTGGGGGTAGGGCAGAGAATCTACACTTAACAGCAAAGTCACAATGTTATTAGTGAGGGCTGTGATGTTTATTTAATGTTCCCATTTTGGTTCAGACAATCAAGCTTGTCCATCTACAGTGTCTAAAGTTAGACTTGGCTAGAAAGCATATTCTAAAAAAACTGGTTAGCTGCATTTAACCACTGCAATTAGATCCCATAAGAGGGGAAGGGGGAAAGGAGACCATAAAATTAAAATAAAACTATTTTCCCCCTAAAAAATAAAAACACCCATACCCCTGGCAGCTAACCTTGACAACTACCTTCATTCACAGTGCTTTGTACTTAAACCATGATGGGGAAACAAATCCAAGCAGAGCCGCTGCTTTTATACATTTCACAACAACCCGGATGATACTTCTAGCCTCTGCTCATGCTTTACAACAGTGAATCGGGACAAGACATAGATTTGCTAATGTGCATGTAATCACCAAAGATGAAGATGCCTGGGCTTTTATTCTGTAATGTTTCTAAGACTGTGTCCATTAAATGCAAACAAAAAAAGGAAGAGTCTTGGCAGAACAGGAGAAGTGATGTACACTTGATGATCTGATCGACTTAAATATTATTCATGGCATATAGCCTAGTCCATGCTCTTGCTGTAGATAAAAACAAACATGCAACTGTTAGTTTACTCAATTCATTAGATTTCTTTCCAAACACCATAAACAAAGAACACAATCTATGGAAATGCTAAGCTATACATACTCTCCTAAATTCACAGTATCTCCTATAAACTCCATCAGGTCAGTTTTCTGAATGTTTCATTACCCAAACAGTATAGATGATTAGAAAGAGGTCTTGGTTTTCTAAGGTTCTCACTATTTAGACTGGAGTAGCTTCAAACCTTTCATAAAATTCAACAAATGGAGAAGGTTGTGTCTTTCACTTCTGAAGACAGTAATGTTTCTCATTTTGTTGTAACTGTCACAGGAAGAAGTTTGCTGATTCCATGTACTACAAATTGCTGTACACTTTCAATGAGCCAGAAGGAAACAGTATAAAACAATTTCAAGTTTTCTAGTCCCTTCACACACTGCTCACAAGAAGATAGTCATTTAGATCCATGTGGTTAAACCCACAGTGCAAGATCTCCTTTTCTATACTACTTTTAATCTGAGCTCATTTAAAAACAAAAACAAAAACAAAAAAAAACCAAAGGGTAACAGATTGTTTTGAAAAGTAGAAGCAGATAAAAGAATAAAGTACCTGTTTCTATGGCTTGGGCTTCATTGGTCTTCCACTGCTCGGCTACATCATTTGCTAATGGATCATCTGGATTAGGAGCACTTAACAAAGCCTGGATTGATAGCAGAACTGTGCGGATCTGCAGTGCTGGGGACCACTTATCTACGAAGGTAACAGGCCCAGTATGATAATGATAAAGCATGGAAAACCGACCCAAACGGCTGAACTTCCCTCCCACACAATGGTGTTATCATAAAATGAGATTACAGTATTTACAATCTAAATATGGAATGCTTAAGACAGAAAGGACACATGTAAGTGACAAACAACACTTACCTTTCAAAATATCTAAACATATTCTTCCCAACTTGTCTACATTTGGATGATAAATTTTGGTCATGAAACGTACTTTAGGTGCTGCCATTGGATATTCTTCTGGAAGGAATAGTTCAAGTTTAAAAGTCCCTCCCTCAAAGGGGGAGTCCTGGGGGCCAGCAATGACCACATGAAAATAACGGGCGTTGCTCTCATCTGGTTCTGCTTTAATGCCAGGAACTGGTTCTGCCAGCAAACGCTGGGTTTCCTACAACAAGAAAACAAACACACTTGTGAAGCAAATGTTATTTCACTAAACACTAAAACTGAAATTAGAAGTTCATCTTTTTTAGACATAAAAGAATCTCCCAGTGATAGCTAATCAAATGTAAAACTCAAAGAATGTTTGACTCCTAAGCCATGCCATAACATGGCATACATGTGCACAAACATCCCCCTCACAAATAAATGCTAAAAAGACTGTTTATGATGGGCATGGTGGTGTGTGCCTTTAATTAATTCCAGCACTTGGGAGGCAGATGAAGATGCATCTCTGTGACTCTAAGATCAGCCTGGTCTGCAAAGTGAGTTGCAAGGCAGCCAGCGCTATGTAGAGACCCTTTCAAAGATATGGAGATGAATGGACGGACAGATGGACGGATGATAGACAGAAATAGGTAATTTTATTCATGTAAAAGGGAAGAAAAATGGCACTAGGATTGCTGCAAAAGGTAAAGCAACTTGTTGTAAACTTTACTAAAACCACAGCCACTGAGCTCTCCCTTAATAAAAAATTTGGTCATTCTTTGTATTCAAGGCTGAACTAACTAGGTCTAGAATACTCAAGACATCAAAATCTCTGGATGCTCAAGTATCTTACATAAAATAGAACAGTTTTTGTATTTAAGATACAGAAATCTTCCTGTGTATTTCAACCATCTCTAGATGACTTGTAGTGCCTAACACAATGTTATGTATGTATCTATAACAAATTAAGCTCGCACTTTCCTCCCATGGGATTTTTACATCTGCTAACTATAATAAAGTATTGGAGATGAGAACAAGTCTAGGAAACCGGGTACTGTGACAGCGGCACACCCTTCAATCCCAGTACTTAGGCAGATGCTGGCAGATCTCTTGAGTTCAAGATCAGCCAGACCTAGAAAGTAGGACCTGTCTTTGTGTAAGAGATGTAAGGGAAGGATGCATTGTCCCACACCGAAAAGCCTAAAACTGACACTCTTGTGAAGGACCTTTAATGTTCCCCAATAATCATATCACATTCTATTCTAGCAAAACCTCAAAATACCCTTTTCCATCCCTGCTTGTAGACTGATACTCTGCTTCCTACTTCATGAGAAGGCAAACAGCTTTTACATTTCCCTGACAGCATCTGCACACATTCCCACATGCTGCTGGGCTTCTCACTAGCTCCCTTCAACTAGCAGAGCACTTTACCAAGGCCACCCTCACCTCCTGGTTACAGTTCTCTCCTCAATCCCCAGTAAGAACTTTGCTCCAACAGCTCTCTTGAACCGATTCTTTCCTTTTGTGACCTTTTCTCAAATCATTAAAACTTTATGGTGTTTTTCTTGTAGGAGATGTAAAGCTGGCTTTCCTGTAAAAAGTGAAACCACTCCACAAGCTTGGCTTCTTCTGGACACGCCCATTTCCCTCCCAGCAGTGGGAAAGGTCCTCACTTTCCAGAAACAAAAGCTGTCTGACCTTGCATTTTCAACCTAATAAAACTCACTCTTGTCTTCATTAAGTCCCCAGATTTAACACTTTAGTAGAATGAAAGAAAATGGACTAACACAGCAACCCAAACCCAACTTTCCGCTCTTCCCCATTCCCCCAAATTTTCCTTACATCAGTTAATACATCACTGACCCATCTCCACCAGTAGGCTAAATATCTACCCTGATTTTTTAAAAACAGCAAAAAGCTGGCTGGGCAGTGGTGGAGTACGCCTTAATCCCAGCACTCGGGAGGCAGAGACAGGTGGACTTCTGTGTGAGTTCGGGGACAGCCTGCTCTACACAGTGAATTCCAGGACGGCCAAGGTGTTTCACAGAGAATCCCTGCCAAGTCAGAGAAGGTTCCAGAAGTCTATGTGTGACGGCACTACTTCTCACACTCCTACCTGGGTGCTTGAACCCCTGCCTGCTCTCAAATGGCAGACTGAAATACCATGACATGAGCGTTAGCATCCAGGCGCCTGACTGGCCTGCCAGTGGGGACCTAGCAGGAAATGTGCACGCACTTGCTAATATTCAGGCAGTACTCTGGCCTCCTCAGGGTCCTGACTCGGTCTCTATGCGCATGCCTCCTGCCACCTGTCTCCAAGAGACCTGCCTCCCCCTCCCCATTTCTTTCCCCCAATAAAAGTCACATGATGGCTCTCCCAGTTTCTGACCTCGACCTTACTATCTTACTCCCTGGGTCTACCTCCCCATATATTTAAAAGTCAAAGCCTTGCAATGGACTCCTGCTCTCTGCCTACCTTTCCAATTCACCTTAAGCTATCCTGCACCCCAACCTTTGTTCAATCCAATTGCACTTCCTTACAGTTCCTCCACCTCCCAGGCATACTTCATTGTACTTCAGAGACTGCTCCTTCCCCCCAGGACAGTTAACTAGGAAAAATCTAGAAAAGAGCCTTACCTTTATTTTAAGGAGAAAAAAATAGTAAAAATCAGTATAGGAGCAAAAAGTGAAGAAACTAGATGGTAATATTTCTCCCATTTTGGTCTTTCCTCAACTTTGCTTTATTTTATCCCAGCGTTCCTTGAAAAAGGGAAGCTGGAAAAAGGGGACAGGGTCCAAAAATCTAAGTCACCACTCCCTGATTATACATAGTAACAGCTATTTAAAGCTCTAACAACTACCAGACGTACCTCCAAGATCAGATCCTAAAATAGCTCCAAAATCACCCTTCACTTGCCACCCGTTTACCCACCCTTAGTTAGGCACTGTTCCCAGAGAACACATTAGAGGGCGGTGAGGCACAGGTTTGCGTTCAAGGCTGGCCCAGCAAGCTACACAGCAAGACCCCATCTCAAAAACAACAAGTACGTACAAAGCACAGAAGGAACATACACTGTGGGTAAGTATAAAACATCCCTCCTTTCAGGAATTATGGATGAATCCATAATTACCTGATGAAGCACTTTTTCCCAAACGCAGCATAAATTATGAGAATAAGGCTCTGAAACCCTTACCCACTGAAATAAGAAAATACTGGGTATAAAATAATCTCTTTTGCTACTGTCTAACACAGTTAACTGTAAAATACCTTCAGATTTTACACAGTTCTTTATCAGAAAGACATTACTTTTTTTTTTGGGGGGGGGGTTGTTTTTCGAGATAGGGTTTCTCTGTGTTGCTTTGGAGCCTGTCCTGGAACTCAGATCTGTAGACCAGGCTGGTCTCAAACTCAGAGATCTGCCTGCGGAGTACTGGGACTAAAGGCGTGTTGTGTACTACCAATGTATGGGTCTCTAAGTAACAAAGATGCAATTCCTACTGCTTCACTTGTTTAACTGTTTCTGAGCAAGCTCCATCTCTGTATTTTGTGCAGTTATGGTACTCTCCCCTTGAAGTCCATCTGTCTTTCCACAGCTGCAGTTATCCTTGGTCAAGCTCAATCAAAAAATATTAGTTGATGGACCAGCAAGACAGTGCAGCAGGTCAAGCTTGCCACATTAAGCCACAGTTCTGTCACTGAAGCCCTCTGACTTCTACACAGGCACCATGCTGCAGGGTTAGCCCCCCCACACACACACACACTCCATAGTCATATACAACAATTAAGAATTCCTAAAATAGTAAATGCAAATTTCTCCCTCCCTCCTTCTCCCCATCCTCTCTCTGACATGTAACTCAGATGACCTGGAATTCATTATACAGACCGGGCCAGCCTCAAACTCAAGAGACTGATCTGTCTCTACTAACAAAGTACTAGGACCAAAGGCATGTGCCACCATTCCTGGCTTTTCCTACCCCTTTAACACAGTGGCTCTCAAACTGTGGGTAGTGAGCCCTGGAAGCCTCTAACTTGAAAAAGATATTACAATTCATAACAATAGCAATATTAGTTATGAAGTAGCAACAAAAACAATTTTATGGTTGGAGGTCACCACATGAGAAACTGTATTAAAGGGTTGCAATATTAGGAAGGTTGAGAACCATTGCTTTATCAGGAAAGCGAGCTGCAGCTTAAAATTTCACACTGTCACATACCTACATGTGAATTTAGATTGCCCAAGAAAATTACACTACTGGCCATTAACCAGTCTCAGCTACCAGACTGATAATGTGTGTTCAAATAAACCTCCTTCAGTTTAATGACTACATCAAAGTTTAACAGCAGTGATGCCTGCAATTTGTAAATGCCAAAGAAAAGCCCTGTTTCCCTTGGGACTGGAGAGTTGTCTCCAAGGTTAAGAGTACTTGTTGCTCTTGTAGAGGACCAGTTTGATTCCCAGCATCCTCACCAGGTGGCTCACAACCATCTGCTAATGGCTCCAACTCCCTCTTTTGGGCTTTGTGGGCACCCAGGTGCATATGCACACAGATGTACATATGTAATAAATGGAACTAGCTCTTGGTGATGGCGCATGCCTTTAGACCCCACACTGGGGAAGGGAGAAGGGAGGCTGCAGTGGCAAGCAGATTTCTGTGAGTTTGAGGCCAACCTAATCTACAAAGCTAGTTCCAGGACAGGCTCCATAGATACACAGAGAAACCCTGTCTCGAAAAAATAAATAAAATCTTTTGGTTTTGCTTTTTTGTTGTTGATTCAAGACAGGGCTTCTGTGTATGGAACTTACTCTGTAGACCAGGCTGGCCTTGAACTCAGAGATCTAACCTTCCTCTGCCTCCCAAGTGTTGGGATTAAAGGCGTGCACCACCATGGGGGCAGGGGGTGGGGATGTTCCCTTATGGAAAGGTAAAGGCCCTGCTGCAGAGTGGAGCTACAGTGCTTTCCCTACTGGCACAAACCCTTTGGTCCTTAGCATATTAACTGGGCATGGACGTGCAGACCTGTAACCCCAGCACTCAGAGGTAAGAAAATCACAAGTGCAAAGTCACCCTTGGCTACTAGACTCAAAGCAGGGGTGTAGGAGAGGGAGGGAAGACCCTGACTAGACTCAAAGCAGGGGTGTAGGAGAGGGAGGGAAAACTGACAGTGAAAGGTCTTGTTTTCAGTAGTTTTTTTTTTAAGGTATAAAAACTACTTAAATGAATTATCTGTACAGCATGGTGGCACACACCTTTAATCCCAGCATTGGAGAAACAGAGACAGATACATCTTTGTAAGTTCTAAACCAACCAAGCCTACAAAGTGAGATTGTTTTATATTGAAAAACAACAATAATACATCTACAGGTAAAACTGTGAAAAAGAAATTTGCCAATTTTTCTCTCACACTTCAAAACATAAGTGGAAAAGTTGCAATATTTAAAATGCACATATGAAATGGAATGTACATATGTATGTAAAAAATAATAAGATGTTTTATGTTGAAATACATAATAATGATGCATGGGCAACACCCCCCAACACACAAACATATTTTTAAAAATAGTATTTTTTTTATTTTGTTTCATTTTGAAACAGGTTCTTATGTAAACCAAGGCAGCCTCTAATTCACAAAAATCAACCTGCTTCAGCCTCTGGAGTGCTGGTTTTAAAACTGGCATACATTTTTTAACATTTATTTGCTCTGACAGTCAGAGAGACAATCTGTGAAAGTTGATTTTTTTCCTTCTACCGTGTGGGTTCCAAGGATAGAACTCAGGTCACCAATACACACACACACACACACACATACACACACACACACAGTGTTCTTAGAACAGTAATTTATGGGAAAAATTAACTTCTAATATTTTCACACCATTATCAACCCAATATATTCAAAATACTATCTCAACATTCTATCAGTATAAAATGACTTAACACAATAGCTTAGATCTTTTTTCACACTGAGTCTTCATAAATCCAGGTTGTAACTTACACTAAGCACGTAATCCACACTAGCCACTTTTCTACTATTTCTTAGCCACGAAATGCTATCACCCAAAGAGTAAAAGTCAAGATAATCTTATTGCTGACATGTCATTAAGAATACATTAACTTAGTAAGTGGGTACATTTTTGTAGAACTTTAAACTATCACTGTTTTCCTTCAAAAATAATCTCTAAGTAAGAAAGGAAGACTTGAAGTCACTAACGTATCAGAATTGCTGTTTTGCTGCAGTCAATACACTGTGTATGAAAATGACTCACTCATTAAAAAGGGGCAACTACACAAAATATTGGTTAATCACCAAGAAACAATGCTAATTCTTGCAGTGAACACCACCCTCTAGTGGACAAAGACATCAACAGGTGAAGCAAACCACAATACCCTTTAGAAGTTCCTTACTTCATTCACTCCAGCAACTTGTCTTGTGTTTCTTCTCTCCAAATTGAAGCACAGCACATGGCCACCCCCTAAGCTAAGGTTCACTGTGTAAGCATGTCTTTAAGAGGCCCACTCCGATCTGGATTTCAAAAGCTTTTAAGAGTTTAAGAGAGTCTGGAAACTAAGCTAGCCCTCAACTGCCTGGGTGCTACTTACTGCCTGCCTTCTGTGCCTCCTGTAACCCAGACAAGCCGCTGGCCCCACAGGAACCCAAAGTCAAATGAATGTCATGGTTCCCAACACACTCCCACTTCTCCTTTACCCCTTGGATTTTTAAGATGACAGGAGAGGCTCTTTCCAAGATGTGGTGCCAAGGACTAAACCTGAGATTTTTCTTTTTCCAAGAGTTTCTCTTTAGCCCTGGCTGTCCTGGAACTTGCCTTGTAGACCAGGCTGGCCTCAAAGTTAGAGACCCCACCCACCCCTGCCTCTGAGTAAAGGCCTGTACTACCACCACTACCACCCGGTCCAAGATTTTTAATCTAGTGTAGTAAAGCCTTTCTCAAAAAGCTTTATTTGGAGGCCGAAGAAGTGGCTCAGTTGGCAGAGTGCTTGCATAACATGTGGGAAGGAAGCCCTGAGTTCAATCCCTAGAATCACATACATACACCAGAGGGTAGAGGGTAGAGTAAGTAATAGGAACTCTGGGTCATCTTCAGCTATAATGTGAGAAGGCCAGCATGGGATAGAAACCTTGTCTCCAAGCAAAACTCCATAGAAACACAAAGGATCTAGAACAACAACAAAAGGCCCTGGGTTCATCCTACGACTAAGTAGCAGGTAAGAACGCACTCTACTCCACTAAGAGTACTAAGCAATAAGTGGGGCCTGATGCTATTTATGAGTTAGAAATCTACATCCTAATTTTATCCCTCCCCAATAAACTAAATCAATACTTCTGTGAGGTTGGGGGGGGATGGAGACTGGGGAACAAGTTTTGAAAGACTAATTATGGATGGTCAGATTGTTTCTCAGGTCTGAAACAGAAGGAAAACCTCTCTTGTGTTTCCACTTTCCTGTACTCTACCATCACTCAAACTATCTGATGACAAGGACCCCAGGTAGTAAATACATGCATGTGTCAATTGGTACCTCGAGACACATTTAAAGGCAGACAGGTGACTTAGGTCTGCAGTCCCAGCCCTTGAGGAAGCTCAGGCATGAGGACTATTACAAAAGGAAGGCCAGCCTGAGTGCTGGGCAAGGAGAGAGGGAGAAAAGGAAGCAAAGAGAATAAGCAGCATTTACAATTAATCCAAGTGTTGACAAGAAGAAGAAGAAGAAAAAGAAAAAAAAACCTGTAAAATGTCTTTGTAAATTAGGCTTAACTTCTTAATTTCCGAATTCTTCTGCCCCAACTAAACACACCTAAACACATCAACTATTATAGTTTAGTGTGCATATGCACACACACATACCCTGAAGGCTCCTAAGGATAGGGATAATGCACTACTCCCAGACAAGAATGGATACGATGATCTGTGCCAAATGTTTAAGTGTTCTAACGTAAACTAAATCACTCAATCCTCATACTCATTTAATAAATGAGGAACAAAGAGTAACCACTTAAAATAGAACCAAACCAGGAAATAGCAGAGTCCAGGCTTAATCCAGGCTTTGGGCTCTACTCCATCTGGCTTCTTAATCTCAGTGGTACACGCCGTTAACTATAAAGGCCCAACTGGTCTGCCGGGGCAGTAAAGAGGACAGGCGTTGAGAAGAGACTGTTTCCTGACCATTATAATCACTAGTTCACAAAAGTAAATGTAAGCAATAATGCCACTTTTCCTCCTTTTTACCAGTAACTTAAATGATGTGATTCCATTCATGCAAATGAATCAAAGAGAAAAGTCTTTGAAAATTTGCTATATTATCATACTGATTTAGAATTATCTATTACAATTTCAAAACAGCAAACCATTTTGCCCATTTGTGATATTCCACGAACCTAGGACTTTACAAATTTACTAATGAATGTTTATTAGTGCTTGTTTCTTATGAAATGTTGGAGTATCAACTTTCTGGTTTGTTTTTTTTTTTTTTCTTATTTATTTATTTGAGACAGGGTCTCATTCTGTAACTCTAGAGAACTTAGAACTATGTAAGCCAGACATTGGTTGGTTGCACATGCCTTTAACCCCAGCACTTGGGCAGAGGCAGGCAGATCTCTGAATGAGACTGGCCTGGTCTACAGAGCTAGTTCCAGGACAGCCTCCAAAGCTACACAGAGCTGGGTGGGTGGGGGGGGGGGGTGTTCCTGAGTATGAGTCTTAACAGTTGTACAAACAAGACAAGATTAGGCCTATTCTTGCTGATTTCTAAATGTATTTTAAGTTTATTGCAAATAAAACTTCTACCTTGTTATGTTTTCCAAAAGACTTCCAAACCACAGTTAAAGATGCATCCCCTATTCATTCATAAAACACTTGGAAAAATCTTCACAGTAAAATTGACCTTGGACTATCCAGCACTAAGTCAGATTCAAGGAATCCAAATGATTCCATTTCTCTAGTTCCTAAATTAGTGAATGAGGTTAACACCTCATTGCTTTTTTTCTTTTTAAGACAGGGTCTCACTATGTAGCTCTGCCTGTCCTAGACTTCACTATGTAAAGACCAGGCTGGCCTCAAACTCAGAGATCCACCCCCTCCTCTGCCTTCCCAGTGCTGGGATTAAAGGTGTGTACCATCACACCCAGCTTCGTTTATTTTTATCATAAAGTCAAAAAAATTAAAAATGAGACTTAGTGATTTGAATACCAGTATTCTTTTTGTTTTTAATGAACTCCATGTCTCAGGAATGCTGGTATCTTGGAGGCCTGAATGAAAATTTAAGAAACAAAATAGTTTCAAAACAGAAGCTTAGGCCTAGTGACAGATGAATAGAACCAGGCCTGCTAACTTCCATCTATTCCCACTAAATCTAAAAATTTAGAGTAGAAAATAAACAGCCAAGCTTGCCTACCCTGCAGACATGACAAGGTCACATACCTACAACATTTTTAAATCAAAGGAAGGTAAAAGATGTAACCCTGCAGGTGTCTGCCGAGAAAGTGGCAGCAGATAGATGGTGTATAAAATGACTCTTGGGCCTGGAGAGATGGCTCAGCAGTAAGAGCACTGGCTGCTCTTCCAAAGGACCCAGCCAGGTTCAATTCCCCCCTCCCACATGGCACCTAACAACTATCCTGTTAACTGTGGTGCACAAACAACACATAATATAAAACAACAAAAGACCTACCCTCGTTACTCAGCCAATGAAGAAAAGTGACTTGTGCTCTCAGCGTTCATTCAGGGAACCCACACTTGCAGTGTATTAAATCTGCTTACTATGAGTCCCAGTGCTTGTTATTTCAAGTACAAGTCTACTCCTCACTTAAAGAAAAGGCTCGAACTTACTAACACTTCACTGGGACTGCTGAATGTCAAATTTCTAAAGCACTAATAAATTCAACAAGCTAGCTTTATTTTTTAACTTGAATATTTTATATCCTGGGACAGTAGTAACTTCATAGGTAGAGTAAGAGACAAAGATGTGCCTTCATCACCAGAGACAACTTGGAGAGCTGTTTATTATTACATGGCAAACTTAAATCCTGTGTGATACATTAGCAAAACTGAACATATGAACTTCAGCAAAATAAATTCTCCTAATTATTCATATTTTCCTTTATTCACTCACATCTTCCCCCATCCAACAGGGTTTCTCTGTGTAGCCCTATCTGTCTGGAACTGGCTCTGCAGATCATCCTGCCTCTGCCTCCTGAGTGCTGGGATTAAAGACACCAGGACTGTGCCAGGTTGACTCTATTTATTTTCCTTGGAGCTGAGGCACTAAGAAGACTATGGAAATGTGAGATAACTGCTGGAGAATAGAAAAAACAAAGTAATGGCCACAGTAATGGCAAAATGAGGCTTGTAGATATCCCTAGTTACTTTGGCCACTTCATAAATAAATACCCCTAGACACATGAAAACACACCCACACTCTTTTTGGATTCCACTGGCCCCTCAATAGAAGTTGAAATATTAAGTCACTTTTGGGCTCAAAGGCACCCTCCTTGGTGCTAGAAGCTAAGGACTAGGAGTTCAATGTTACCCTCAGCTACACAACCAATTTAAGCCAACCTGGGCTATGTAAGATCCTGTCTTAAACAAAACAAACAAACAAAAACAAAATAAAACCCCAGCAAAAATCCTGAGTGCCAGAAGTTAAGAAATCAACAGAATGCATCCTAGAAAGAATCTATTACTGCCAAGGCAACAAATAATGGCAGAGTTGTAACAGCAGCACCCTGCACTGGCCACCAGCAATCAAGAGCACACACAAAGCAGAGTATACTGTGTAGAGCATACTGTACACGTCAACTCAATGACATCACTGCTGTCCAATTCTAAACACTATTACTAGCTCTTTGACGCTCCTGGAAATTGAGATGCCTAATAATGCATTAATAATGCAATAGATGCTGTTCCTGCTTAAATTACCTAAAGCTGTCGTAGTTGCTTGGTAACGGTAAAGTCTAAAATTAGAGAAGTGAAAAGGGGACATGCTGGCTAGTTTTTTGTCAACTTGACACAAACGAGTTATCTGAGAAGAGGAACCTAAATTGAGAAAATGCCTCCGTCAGACTGCGTGAAGGCAAGTGTGTGGGGCCATTTCCTTGATTAATGATTAGTGTTGGAAGCCTAGCTTTGGGGAAGGGGGGTTAAATACCATCCCAGAAGGGTGGTCCTGGGTTTTATGAGAAAGCAAACAGAGCGAGCCATGGAAATGTAAGCAGTGTTCCTACACGTCTCTGCTTCATTTCCTGCCCTGGCTTCCCCTGATGACCTGTAAAAATCCTCCTCAAGATGCTTTTGGTCATTGTGTTCATCACAGGAACAGAAACCAAAGTAGGACAGGAGGGTAATAGATTGTGAGTAAGGAAAAACAAAGCATCCCATTTAGGGAAGAACAGATTAAGTCAGTAATCTCTCTCTTTTTTTAAATTACTTATTATATATACAATGTTCTACCTACCTGCATGTAAGTCTGCAGGCCAGAATAGGGCACCAGATCTCATTAAAGATGATTGTGAGCCACCATATGTTTGCTGGGAATTGAACTCAGGACCTCTGGAAGAGCAGCCAGTGCTCTTAACAGCTGAGCATCTCTCCAGCCTCGAGTAATAATCTCTTATCAAAGACCCTCTACATAATTAAAAACCCTTTAATTTCATGGGGGGGCCTCATAGCCAGAAAACATTAATTTAATTCCAATATTAATTGGACATGTTTGCCACAAACATATTCACTTTTCAATTACCTTCTAAAATTGAGGCCCACCCTGAACATCAAACACTCTCTGGCACTAAATTTACTGAACATTCTATTATTAGAATGAATGAAATCTTACTGTTACTGGACACTCCCCTTTTGCAGTGTCTCTGATGCTAAGTAATGTCCAGTAGTCTTTCTATCAAGGGGAAGACTGCTATACACAGATTGCATTCCCCCCCCCATGCACATATGAATGTTTAGTATTCTGAACAAGGAGGGAACGTCCATGGTTGTTCACTTGTTTAGTCCTGGCTGGCCTCTAAATGTTAATCCTGCTTCAGTTGAGGGAAGTACTAGACTACAAAGCATGTGTCACCACACCCAAGTTCCAAGTTTTTGTTTTCTAACTTCTTCATAAAATATGAAATTAGCCATATTGGTATCAACCAAACTACTGCCACATTCTAGAATGTTGTTATTCTTACACAGACAAAATCCCTAAAGTTAAGGGTGTATACCTGTTACTTTGACACTGCCAGCTTCATTCCTCAATGCTAGCACTAGGTGCATAACAGATAAATCAATATTCTTTGCAAATTGCACCACAAACAACTTTTCATGACCTAGAAGCTAGTGATCACACTAGATCAGGGACAATGCAACTCTATACTGTTGAAGTTTCATCCTATGTGCTACCAAAGCAAGCATAACATTATATAAGTTCTTTCAGTTGAATTTGGACCTCAAAATCAGCAACCACAACACAATGTTGTGCCAACAGATGTACTTAACGGAGGTGACCTATGCTTCTAGTAACATACAGAAAAAAATGCAAGTAGGGCAGCTCGGGTTTTGTTGTTGTTTGTTTGTTTGTTTTGGTGAGGCATGCAAAGACACACTGGGGGAGATCTGCACTCAATCCAATTATGCCAACATAATTTAGTCCCAGAAAATTAAGAGCCCATGGGCCAATGAGATGACCCAAAGGTAAATTCACTTGTCACCAAGCCTGATGACCTGTGTGAGTCTAGCTTCAAGGACTCATAATAAAAGGAAAAAACTAATTCCCATAAAGTTTTCTTTGGTCCCCACCCCCCTTCCCCAAAGTAAGTGTAATAAAACCCAAAACAAAGACTATGTTACACTCATATGAGGTAATGTGGCCAAGTGTGGTGGCACACAACTTTGATCACAGCACTTGGGAGACAGAGGCAGGTAGATCTCTGAATTCAGGACCAGTGTAGTTTAGAGGTGTGATGGCATCTTGCCTTGTCAATTAACTTTTGGTGGTGACCACACCTTTTGGGCGTGGTTTCAGGTGCAGATGCGACCCCATTATAAAGTAGAGGAGGGGCTGTCTCCATCTTCTGCAGCAGGAAGACTGCAGAGTTTATTTACTCTTATCTATGTGCTTCCCTAATAAATATCTATTTATCATTTATCTTGGGTCTGGTGGACTCTTTTAAATCCCCTTTAAATTGGGGCCCAGCCCCTGCCTTCACAGAGGGAGTTACAGGACAGCCAAGGAGGGAGAGAAGGGATGGAGAAGGAGGGGGGGGGAGAGAATAAAGTAAAACGGGTAATATAGGAGGCATTCAGGTTTTAAGGGTTGTCTCCCTCCCTTGGTAAGGCTGCACAACTTCAGAACAGCACCATTCACAATGCTGTCTGTATGAACGGCAGCCTCTGCAGCTGTGATGTACAAGATTGAAAATATCTTCAGTTAAAGAATAAAAGTTCAATTTATCAGCTGCAATGTCATCTTTTTCTTAGGTGTATACTGGGTGCCATTTTGCTGGTTCCAGGGTCAACTTCTTTATAGAACTTCTAATACATAGAAAATGGATTTCACATGCTCATTTTTATACAAAATATCCCATTTTCCTAACCACTATTGCTAAGTGGGTATCATTGGCTTTCAAAAATGGCTGGTTCATTTCAGAATTAAACTTAGCACTACTATGTAACTGATTCAAAACTTCTACTCAGTAGGCTACAGTAAATTTCTTTATAGTGAAGGAGAATCTTTGTTAAAAAAAAAAATCAGTAATAATAGTAAGAACCAATACTACATAATGCTCAGCATTATGTTATGCTCTGTTCTTTCAACTTTAACCATCCTGAAGCTAACAGTGTGTGTGTGTGTGTGTGTGTGTGTGAGAGAGAGAGAGAGAGAGAGAGAGAGAGAGAGAGAGAGAGAGCGCACATCCGTCTGTTCATCCATCCATCCCCACAAAGCTCGAATTAAGTTACTCAAGCTACTATTTGGCAGAGACAAAAGTCAAGCCAAAAGACTCTGGCCCTGGGTTTTGTGCTCAGACTATTCATAACCACATATCATATTCCCTACGATCAGCATTTTACTCTGGAGCATTAGAATAACGCTAAGACATGAGCATATTTTAGCTCCGCAACACTTCTCCTATCCGGAAAATCTAATGATAGTTAACACCCACATGTGTGTCTCAATCCTATACTAGTGGAAGAGATGAGCATCTCCATGAAGAAAAGAAAATGACCAACTGGGAATAGGAATGCAAGTCTAAAGATTTAGGAAGCTAGAAAGTGGCTGTAAATGGCAGAAAAAGTGGTGGTGGGAAAATAGGACAGACTGTCCCAACTTCCACAGACTGTTTACACTTCTGCTCAACAGCTTTCTACAGTGTAACTACAGATTATACACTTAGAAGGACCAAAACCTAGAGCCAGAGCACCAGGCTCAATTTATTTATTGCTCTTCCAGCAGCTTCCTTCTCTCTTTGCATCCCTCTCCCCATTTAGCTCTTTCCTTCCTCCACCCCCACCCCTTAGATTTTTAAGCTGTCTCACTATGTATCCCTAGCTGGTCTCAAACTTAGGTTGGTTATTCTGTTGTATCTCCTAAGTGCAGGCATCCCCTCAAATGCAATAATGAACACAGCCTCAACATTGACTTTTTAGCATATTGAAGATCTTAGGGCTGAGGAGACAGCTTTGATTCCCTGCACTACACTAAAGCCAGGCATGCATTATAACTCTAGTGCTGGGGAGATAAAGACATGCAGGTTCCAGGGCTATCAATCAGCCAGTCTAGCCTATCAACAAGGCCCAGGTCCCTGTCTCAAAACACAAGATGGACAGCTCCTGAGGGATGATACTTGAGGCCTCTTCCACACAGGTCATACTCACCATTAATGTGTGTGCTCTCTACCTCAAAATTGTTGTTTAGTTTCTTTCTTCTTTTTCCCCCCTAAGGATGTGAAGGACTGGAGAGATAGATGGCTCAGCAGGTAAAAAGCACTTGCTGATACGCTTGATGATATACAAGCCATTGCACACACATGCCTGCATTCACATACAACATAGTCAGAAATTTAAAAAACGGGCCAGTAAAATTACTCAACAGGTAAAGGGGCTAAAGCTTGAGGACCTAACTTCAATCCCTGAACCCACAAGGTAGAAGGGGAGAGCTCACTCTCAAAAGCTGTTTTCTGCTCTCCACACGCACACTACAGAATGCATATACTCACATACACAGATACATACACAACATAAATCAATAAAATGTAAAAAATTAAAAATATAAATATGGAACTCATTTTATGCTACCAGTTTGAGCTACAAAGTCATAAAAAAATTACTCTTAAAATAAATTTAAGCCAGGCGATGGTGCACATCGCATTGAGAACGGTCTCAAACAAAAACAAAAGTAGTAAGCAGCTCTGGTTGTTCTTCCAGAGGATCCAGATTCAGTTCCCAGCACCAAAAAGGCAGCTCACACCTGTCTCTAACTCCAGTTACAGAGGATCAACACCCTCACACAGAGATACATGCAGGCAAAACACCAATACACATTAAAAAAAAAAAATTAAATGTAGCAGGAGTCCCCATAGAGTTTTGCAGCTAGTTTGATTCTGGAGTGTTAGCACCTGGCTTTTTGACCTGCCTGTTATGACTGCTACCTTTTGAAGTTCTTACCTGAGTGTTTCCTAAAAAGCTCAAAGCCTATGCAAAACTTAGCTGTGGGAGGACTCACAAAACTGAGAAGCCCTGTGACCAGGAATTGCTGTGGCTTTTGTCCCTTCAGGGAGCTTCATTCACACAACAGGTTTTGGTTGAGTGGAAATTGACCTGCTAAGGTGTAAATTGTGTAAATTGTAAAAATTCTTTTGCAAAGCTACAGTCAGCTCACCAGAAGCTGACACCTTCCCACCCCCGGAGGTATAGTATAAAAAAATACAAAAAAGCTACCTAGATTTAGCCGGAATACCTATTAAAGAGACTGAGATGTGGGGATTAATCCTTGAAGCTGGTTTGTATATTCATATAAATTACTTACTCATCAGAACCATCTCTGAAAACATTTTAGAAATGTACACAGAAACATCTACTATGGTAGAATATGAACTATATTAGGAGTCTTTTTATCTAATATGTAATGACTACTTAAAGCTATAAAGTACAGCAGCCTTCCCCCCTAAAGCTTAACCAATAGCCTACAAAAATCTCTACAGGACTGAAGCCAAACACTATGTAACAAGAGCGACTTATTCCTACCTACAGGCAGGGCCATGTCAGGCACTTTAAAAACATCTACACTGCAAAATCGGTGTCAGCTATGAAGTCACACCTCTCACGTATCTTCGTATGCCCGTATGCCTGTTAAACTCTAAACAAAGAAGGTGTCAAGAGAAACTGAGAGAAAGCTTGTTCCTCAAGGATTCTTTTCCTATCCAGAATCACCTGACATTCATCCAATTTGGAATTTATCCAATACTGAGAGCCAAGTTAATCACCATTCCCCACTGGACAGCCAGGAATGACTTAACTCGGGAGCAGACATTCACCACTGTGACCAATATAGAAACTGCATAGGGGAGGAAGCACAGAAAGGATCAATGAAATAATTAAGATGAAAGGGAAGATTCTAAGGTTTTACTTCTCATGTTCTGTGTGCATGTATGTGTATTGCACACTCAGAGGACAACTTGAAGAAATCTGTTCTCTCTTCACAATGCTCGTCCCCAGGAAGTGAACTCAGGTTGTCAGGCTTGGAGAAAGAACCTTTGCCCACTGAGCCATCTCACTAGCCCAACTATGAGATTTTACATGGCAGATGGAGTTGGAACCCAATCCTACCCACAATGGAGACCCAATGTTACATTTTCAGATGTTTCACTGTGAAAAAGTGTGTTTATGAATGAAGAAAAGTGATGAAAAAAAAATTCCAGAAGAGAACAAAAACCAAAACAAAAAAATCTGGAGGAAGAGGGATGGATGACAGACAACTAAATTGACACTTGGAGAGGCTAACAAAAGAAACACTATGTTGATACACATCAGAGAACATCAGAGAACAGGCCAGAAAATGTAAATCTTTCTCTGTAAAACAAAGTTGGATAAAATGAACAAGCCTTCTAAGTGAAGATAAAAATCAGGAAATAATGTAAATCTAAAAGCCAGTTTGTTCTGTTTTGTTCATGCAGTCACCCATAACCCAGGCCTGGTTCAAAGATTACTTTGACCAGACGTCTGGTCCTCTGGCTCTAATTCCTCAGTGCTGAGACTATGACCCATGTACCACCACACCCAGTATATGAGCAATTGCTGGATTCATGGCTTTGTGCAAGATAGGCATGCATTTTACCAAGTGAGCTATGTATATGTCAGGTCCTAAAGCAATACATATATGTATGCAGAGGATTTCTTTTGCAAGGTTTGGAAATACTTCTTTTGGAATGAGTGGTGTTAGCCAAATGGCTCTGAATATATTTTTTAACAAAACACTAAATTTCAAATTTTGAAAGTACTGAATTTTACATTATATAAATTATACCTTAAAACAAGTGGCTAGTCATCGGTGGCACACTCCTTTAATCCTGGCACTCGGGAGGCAGAAGCAGGTGGATCTCTGTCAGTTCAAGGCCAGCCTGGTCTACAGAGCTAGTTCCAGGGCAGGCTCCAGAGCAATACAGAGAAACCCTATCTCAAAAATAAATAAATAAATAAATAAATAAATAAATAAATAAATAAATACAAACAACAAATGAACCAGGCAGTGGTGTTGCATGCTTTTAATCCCAGAACTCTGGAGTTAGAGGCAGAATGATCTCTGAGTTCAAGGACAGCAACACAGAGAAACTCTGTCTCATAAAACCAAAACAAACCAGACTAAATCTTGTGTTAAAATCAAAACAACAACAAAAACCCGAGCTGGTGTAGTTCCTTTACATCACATGAATGTCACTGTGATTGATTTAATAAAGATGCTGACTGGCCAACAGTTGGAGAGGTAGAGGTTATGTGTGAGTGGCAGACAAAAAGATCTCAAAGAAGAGTAGCAGTCTGGGGAGTGGCAAGGAGGCAGAGGAAGAGAGATGGGAGATGAACTTGCTATACTGAGAAATGGTGCCACATGACAGAGCGCACTTAAAAAATGTGGGTTAGTTTTAAAATGTAAGAGTTAGCTAGTAACAAACCTAAGCTACAAGCTAGACTTAGTAGGATAAAATGGCTAGATGCTGAAGCAGAAATATCATCCCAAATTCACCTGGGCAATTTCAGCCCAGACCCTATCTCAAATAGTCAAAAAGGGGGAGCAATAAAATACTATATACATGGGGTCCTACCTTTAATTCCAGCATAATAAAACAAAGAAAAAGCAACAACAAAACAGGCATGGCTTTGTGTGTGTGTGTGGGGGGGGGGTGCCTTAATGAGAATAGCTATTTTACAGCCAAGATTAAGAAAAGTCAAGTTTTATAGCTGTAAATTGCTGTTCCCAACTGTGAATTTTTTCTTTTCCTAAACTAACACCAAGAATTCTTTGCAAGCAGAAGAAAACTGAATGAGAAGAAAACTTCTCTCCAAATGGGGGAGTCAGGTATGAATAAATACCTTGAGTTGAAAACACAATGGGAGCAAAAGAATATTACTCTTTAGGCTTATTTAGTAGAACACAAAGCTTTGTTTGTTTGTTGAGAAAGGCTTTCTCTGTGTAACAGCCCTGGCTGTCCTGGAACTCACTCTGTAGACCAGGCTGACTTTGAACTCACAGAGATCAGTCTGCCTCTGCCTCCAGAGTGTCGGGATTAAAGGCATAAACCACAACCATCATCGCCCAGCCAAAACCACAAAATTTTGTTTATTGGTTTCAGTGTGATATAATGACACTTGAATGTCTCTTCATTTTAAGAACAGAGCCAAACTTGGTACCACGTGGTTGTAATTAATCCTAGCATTTGGGAATGCTAAGGCAGGCAGACTGCCTGTTTGAGAATGCAGGCCACACACATAGCAAGATCTCAATATGAAGGGAGAGATTCAGGAAATAGTGATAAGTACTTTCTAGTAGTCTCAAAGAACCACAAACTTTTAGTTCAAGGAAGTTGAGCAAATCTACAACAAACTTCAATATTACATTAGGCAAAAGCCTGTGATTAAACAGAAAAGAATTCTGTTGGGGAACTAGAAAAAAACATCCTGTGAGGTAACCCTGACCCAGAAAGACAAATATAGTATGTACTCACTCATAAGTGGATACCGACATTAAAGCAAAAGATACTCAGCCTACAATCTACAGCCCCAGAGAAGCTAGAACCCTCTTCCAGAAACAGATGGAAGCAGATGCAGAAATCCACAACTAACCAATGGGCCAGGCTCCTGAAGTACAATCACAGTGAGGGAGGAGTGATAATATGAACAAAGGAGTCAAGACCATGATGGGGAAACCCACAGACTCAGCTGACCTGAGCTAGTGAGAGATCACTGACTCCAGTCTGACAAATGGGGAACCTGAATAAGACTGAAATAGACTCTCTTTTATAAGTGACAATGGTATGATTGGGACAATGTATGAGGCCACTGGCAGTGAGTCCAAGATCTAACGCACAAACTGACTTAGTGGAGCCTGTTTTATATGAAGAGATACCTTGCTCAGCCTAAACCCAGAGGTGTGGGGGTGGAGAGATGCCTTGGACCTGCTTTCAAGAGATGATGGGACAGAGTTAGACGACTTCCTAGGGGAGGAATTACCTTCTCTGGGGAGCAGGTGGGGAGGGGGGGAACTAGGATTGGAATGTAAAAATAAATTTTAAAAAATGCTTCAAAATTTCTGTTAGTGGGGGGAGCAAAAAGAAAGACAGGGCCTGGAGAGATGGCTCAGTAGTTAGGACCACTTACTATTCTCGCAGAGGGTCCAGGTTGGGTTCCTAGTACCCACACAGGAACTAATAACTGTCCTTAACACTAGTTCCAAGGGATCTAGCATCCTCTTCTGGCTTCCAGACACCAGGAACACACATGGCACACATACAACATAAAGGCAAAACACTAACACACTCACAAGTAAGTTTTCTTTTCCTTTTCCTCTCCTTCCCCCACCCCACCCCTTCCTTGTGTAGCTAGCTTTGGAGCCTGTCCTGGCACTCTGTAGACCAACCAGGCCTGCCTCTGGCTCCAGAGTGCTGAGATTAAAGGCAGGCACCACCACTGCCTAGTGAAGATTTTTTTTTTTAAATCAAGAAAATGAAGTACCTAGCTCCTTCACTTGGACATGCTTCCATTTCACTGGTCCACACACAAAAAATACATGCATCAATATGTGTAGTACTTAGCCCAGGGAACTAAACCACTTGGGTTCAAATCAATTCTCCATAAATCACTGATCCCCCTGTGCAGGACAGTTGATTTATTAAATGGGGATAATACACTCACAGGATTGTTGATGGAATTAAATGAATTCTTAGAACATGTTTAGAACAATGCCTAGTTCGTTATCATTACCATTATTATATAGAGTAAAAAACTGTAGGTCAACCTCATTTCAAGACCAGTAGCCACAAACCTGGGCATGGTGTCTCATATACCTGTAATTCCATTATTTGAAAGGCTGAGACTGGAGGGCTGCAGAGTCCAAAGCTAGATATATAGTAAGGTTGGGAAAGCCTGAATATGATAAGTAATACAGATTATCAATATGACAATATCTGGTATCACCTACAAGACAAGCGTAGTTTTTACTCTATGAGAGATTAAGTTAGCACATGGGCACTCCCTTGATTTCTTTAATTGGGATGGGAAGATGACTGACCCTAAAGGAAGGTGGTACCATTCCTTTCCTGGGCTTGGTTTCTGGGCTGTGTAAAGATGGATGTTAACTGAACGTGAACACTCACTATTCTTGGCTTTCTGTGCAGATACAACTTGACCAGGTGACTCAAACCCTTGCCTTTAGCTTCTCCACTAGAGTGAACCATACTTATAAACTGTGATCCAATGGCCTTTCTCAGGCTAGAGAATAGCTCAGTGGTTAAGAGCACTGACTACTCTCTCAGAGACCTGGTTTCAATTCCCAGCACCCACAGAACAGCTCACAACCATGTTTAACTCCAGTTCCACAGGATCTGATGCCCTCTTCCAGCTTCCACTGACACCAGGCATACAGACACATACAAAGCACATGGTGTACAGACATACATAAAGGTAAAACACCTATACAAATAAAATAATCTTAAAGTAATAAAAAAACCCATTCTCTTAAGTTTTGGGGATATTTTTGTTTTTTGCTGTTTTTTTTATTTGGTTTTGAGACAGGGTTTCTCTACGTAGCCTTGGATACCCTGGAACTCGCTCTGTAGACCAAGCTGGCCTCAAACTCACTGAGATCTACCTGCCTCTGCCTCCTTAGTGCTGGGATTAAAGCACTTAAGCTGTTTTTATGCAGAGTTTTAATCACAGCAACAGGAAAAGAAACCAATACCAATAGTGTAAGACCATATCGAGAAGAAAAGGTACAACCCTCTAGTGAACATTATCCACAGACTAAATTTGAATTTAACAATTTAAAAATTGATAAGCCTTGGCCTACCCAAGAGTTTATTTTGTAGTACTAGGTAGGTATCAAATCCAGGGCCTCAAACATGTTAAGCAAATATAGAATCATTGAGCCCCCTTCCCATATACTCCTTATGTAGCCAAGGTGGCTGTTCAACAGTTACTAATGCTAACTCTGAACACAATGATTAAATAAATAGTAATGATTTTCAACAAATCCTAACCCTAAAGTTGTTTGTTTTTTTGAGACAGGGTTTCTCGGTAGATTTGGAACCTATCCTGAAACTTGCTTTGTACACCAGACTGGCCTCAAACTAAGAGATCAGCCTACCTCTGCCTCCCGAGTGCTGGGATTAAAGGCGTGTGTGCCACAACCCTAAAGTTTTTAAGATGCTATAAAATCACATTTATGGAATACATCACTGCTCTGCCTCTACCTTATTCCAAAATACTTGTGTTTACTAGTCCCTCTGGGTAAGAACACAACTTTCAAGTAGAAGACAGAAAGGCAGACAAATCAGTTATGAAAGAATGAAATGTACCCTTGGAGCCTTACTAGTTTACTGAAGTGTTTTCTTAGCAACCATAGCTGCAATCCCTAAATCTGTGAAGACTGTGAGAATACAAATTGATCTTCTAAAATTAAACAACCTGACAAAGACAAAACAAGTGATAGCACTGAAAACAGAACACCAGGCAGTGGTGGCGCACGCCTTTAATCCCAGCACCCAGGAGGCAGAGGCAGGAGGATCTCTGTGAGTTCGAGGCCAGCCTGATCTACAGAGCAAGTTCCAGGACAGCTTCCAAAGCAATACAGAGAAACTGTCTAGAAAATCCAAAATAAAAAAGAAACAACAACAAAATTAACAGAGCACTTGCAAATCTGAACAGCCAATTTTCTTTTTTAAACCGAGATGCATCAGCAATTAGATGCTGAAGTCAATGTTTCAAAATATTTTAGGGGCTGGCTATGAATCAGTAGTAGGAGCTTGGGCTTAAAATGTGCAAAACGAACAAGCCCAAACTACATAGTGAGTTGCAGGACTGAAAAACTAAAAACCCAAGAATGTGTCTGGGTAGGACATGCATGCCTCCACAATCTCAATACTTAGGAGGCTGAAACAAGAGGGTCAAATCAAGAAGCCGTTCTGGGCTGCACAGCACAGCCTGGCCCTGACTCAAAAAGAACTAAAAGACAGAGCAGGATAGGGGACAGAAGCAGAAACCCTCACCAAACAGGGAAAAGTAAAATGGGGGAGGGGATGGTTAATCTCAAGAAACTCACTTGCTCTGTAAGTAGGTTCGATGGGTGACGGGCTGGTTTTGAAATGGATTTATTCAAGGCTGGATGGAACTCAGTAGAAGAGGATAGATCTTTCTGCATCTACCTCCTGAGTGCTCAAACTACAGCCCATGAGCCACCAAACCCAGGGCTTTTACACACTAGGGAGGCAATCTATCACCTGAGCTAGCTACAGACCTCCACCACATCACCAGCTTACTAGGTTTATCAAATAAGTCTACTCCTTCAGTAAGTCAGTACCATTTTATCAGACAGTACTTCCTTGTCCATGACTAATTTAAAAAAAAAAAGAAAAGAAAAGAAAAAAAGAATATAACTTTGGATGTGTTGGTATGCCTGTGATCCCAACACTCTGGAAGCTGATGCATAATGTCAAATTCAAGACCAACATAGTCTCAAAACAATCAAATGGGATCAGAGATGGCTCAGTGAGTAAAAAAGCATAAACATGACAATCTGAGTTCTGCCCCCAGAACTCATGGTTGAAGGAGAACCCACTTCCTCTAAGCTCCATAGGTATGTCATGGTCCATGCATACATAAGCATGCATACATGCACACACTTGAAGTGGGGGGGAGGGCTTAAGACAAACATTCTGGGTGTATTCTGGCTGTCCTGGAACTTGCTCTTTAAATCAGACTGGTCCAAAACTCAGAGATGCACAAAGCCTCTGCCTCCTGAGTGCTGGGGATCAAAGGTGTGTGCAACCACAGCCTGCTAAAAATTAAGGTTTTTAAGATCAGAGGATCCTATCTGTGTAACAAAAGCTGAAATAGATTTACATGTGTTCCCAAAATAACAAGTTCTTCTTTATAATAAATAAATCTCTCACTTGAGAGGCCTTTGTGTAGCTTTGAACTGAGAAAAATTCTAATGCCAAATGATGTGGTGGTCTACACTCTATAATCCAAGCACTCTAGAGGCTGAAGCAAGACACAATTTAAAAGCTATCAACAAACAATTAATTAAAATCCTAAAAGGCAGCTCTATAAAAAGTGAGTCACCTTGAAGGGAAATGGTTGGCCAGGTGGGTGGAGAGGATATCAAGTATTTGCATGAGTAGGGAAGAAGCTGAATTACTGTGGTCTTTCTGACAAGACACAATGAAACACTGGTGTCGGTAGTGAAGGCCAAATGTGCGACTCTTAACCCTGTCTGCACCCTGTAGAGCTTGGTCTTGTTTTCTTGATGAGTTTGGGGGACACGGGACAGGACAGTCGGCAGACTGCTCGCCTACCATGGGAGCCCTGTCCAATACTCAGCACTACATCAAACTAGGCAGTGGCGCCTGGACACAGGGACACAAGCTCAAGGCCACCCTCAGCCTTGAAGCCAGCCTGGTTCACATGAAATCATGTGTATATAGAGAAAAAAATCTCTTCAGAAACTGCTGGTTCAAATGAACACTACTAAACACAGCAACAATATCAAGTCAAAGTATACAATCACAGCTCCTGTAAACGTTTTATGAAGAAAAAAAAAAAGCTAGGCAGTGGTTATTAATATGGCGCTATCTACTTGGTGATGGCCAGCCTGGTCTACAGTGAGTTCCAGGACAAATTCAAAAGCTACACACAGAAACTCTATCTCAAAAAACAAAAGAACTTTTTACAAATAAATCTCATTTACTATATCAAATAGTATTGCAGTATCTATCATATATTTGCCAAAGTTTCTCTTGACATTAAGAAGCAATGCCAGCCAGGAATCACCCAAAGTCATAATACAGCTTTAAGAAGAGTTAAGCGCTACACACAAAAAAAGAGGGGATTATGGGGATATAGAAACAAATTAAAATTAAGGTAGCCCTTTCTAAGGACAGGACTTCCAAGAGAAGAACACAATACATTACCCCATGACTGAATAACCTTAACCATTCAGTATCCAAGGGAGAGCAAAGGCAACACAATGGAAGTTCAGATGAGCTGATCCCAGATGTATGAAGGCCTTTGTAGCTGGGGTGGTTTGTCAAGATGTTGATTTTAACATGTGATGAGAAACCACTGTAGTTTTTCGAAATGTTAATGCAACAAACACAGACTTGACCAGGGGCTTCAGACACATGGGAAAAGTATGCCTAACATAGAAAGAAAGTAGAGCCTACAGAATTTCTAATGGATCGAACACAGGAATCTGAGAGATTGCCACTGAGTGAACAGTATCAAAAAGTCATCTCATCTGGGTATGGTGGCCCAAGCCTTTAATCCCAGCAATCAGGCCAGCAAAGGCTACACAGAGACCCTGTCTAAAGTGAAGGGGGGAGGTATATCTCATGAGAAATAAGATTCTGGGACACAGTATTGGCTGATGGATGTTAATTCAGGGAGAAATCACTAACACCACAAACAGATGACCACTGCAAGTTCCCGTTCCAAAGATGCCTCCAGATCTTTGTCTCCAGCCAGAAGGTAAGAGAGTGAGCTGGGGTCCAGGGCCCCAGACCTAGTCCCCCCCAGGCCACACCTGTCCCCACGCCCCAATGGGAGTATTCAGTGCAACAGGTTCACTGGAATGGTTATCTCACTACAGGGATACCTTGCACTTTATTGCTATCAAGGTATCTGTTTTTGGTTGTGAGCCTAGCCTTTAACGGCTGAGCCATCTCTCCAGCGCGCTATCAAGGTATTTGTACATACCTTATGTCACTTCCAAATAAGAGATGGAAAGGTCACACTTCCAGTTTTAGGATCATGGGAAAGCCATTTGAATCTGTCACTAGGTGTGAAACACTTTATCTAGTTCAAAGTGTCATCAAGAAACAAATGGCTTTAGAAATATACAAATACAATGGCCATCAAGAGGTAGAAAGCACCATATTAATAACTGCCCAAACCAAATTGTCTAAATCAAACTACTTAGTATTTGTGAGATGAGAAGAGTAATATTGCCAGGTATACTGTCCTAAATACTTTTAATTCCAAAACAGGAATTTTGTGAGATGAGAATATTGCCAGGTATAGTGTCCTAAATACTTTTAATTCCAAAACAGGAAGGCAGATCCAGGAAGATCTCTGAGTTTGAGGCCAACAGAAGTTACATGGAGTTATTGTCTCAAAAATAAAATAAATTAAAAAGGGCTATTAGTAATAGCAATCTTTTCCTTTGAAAGCCAAAGGCTACCAAGAAATAAAATAATCCAATAGAAGAAAGTATGTTCCTATGGCCTCAGCTACCCCTACCCATTCACTGTTCCAATGACACAAACCCCTGTATTGTAGTAATGTGTTTGAAATAAACAACCCCCTAAGCAGCCAAGGATGATCAACTTCTAAACCCTCCCTGCCTCTACCACACTGGAATTATAAGTGTGAGTATAAAACACCATGACAGGTGTGGTGGCACACATCTTTAATCCCAGCACTGGAGGCAGAGTCAGGCAAATTTGAGTTCCAGGCCAGCCAGGGCTGTAGTGAACCACTGTCTCAGGAAATATACCACCACTGGGCACTGGTGGCGCACGCTTAATCCCAGCACTCTGGAGGAAGAGATAGGTGGATCTCTTTGAGTTCTAGGCCAGCCTGGTCTACATACAGATCAAGTTCCAGGATAGACACCAAAGCAATACAGAGAAACCTGTCTTGGAGAAAAACAAAACAAAACAAAAACAAAAACAAAAAACAAAACAAACTTACATACAATACCTTGAGTGGTTTATGTGCAATATTGAGGATAGAACTCAGAAAGCTTGTAAGCATCACACCTGAGCTAACTCTGGCCCAAAAGTTACTTTTCAAAATAAATTTTAATGTAAGTATGTTTTCTGCTTGGGGTGTTGCTTGGTGGTAAAGCATTTCCAGAGCACAAAGACCTAACTAGTTTCAATTCAATCCCTAACACTAGAAAAAGAATATTTTTAACTGATTAAACCTACATTAATACAAAAATGAACACTAAAAAATATTCTAATCTCTTAAACTGCCCTAGTGATCAAAGGAAAAAAAAAAAGGTCCTTTAAAGCTATAAGTAGTAAAGTCAACTAACAGTACATAAATTAGAGGTGCCTGCAATAAAATACTGTAAAGATTATATGTTGCAGCACAAGTTTACCACTAACTTGTTATAAAATAGTAAAATGGCAACACTGAATATATGCTTAAGCATTGTGTACCAAATGAATTGAACAAAGAGCTCTTCAACTTTCTATTTTAAACCATTTCTGTATATTCATAACCAATATTCCACAGAATTATTTCCCCAAGACTTTTATATTACTACAGAATATTAATCTTCAGAACCAAGCAAAACTGAAAAATAACACCAACTGTTAAGTTCACTGTAAATTTTAGAAAATTCTATTTATTATCAATCTGTGCTAAGTTTAGTCCATAACCAAAGTAAAAATAAATAAAAACTCAATGGTCTGGTGGGATGCAATCATTTTTCAATCACTAGTGTTCATGTGTCTGTATCAGTGAAGACCTTCCAATGCCAGACCTAACAATGAAAATCGACTTTGAGAGAATCTGAGATTCATAATATAGCAGTAAAAGTTTTATGTCAAGACTCCAGTGCTCACTGACAATTTATTCTTTCTTCCTAAGAATGTTTGTCCTATAAATGCTCTTGTTTTCTAATTTAAGCACCTTTCTCTCCACACCCAACCTCACACCCATTTGTGACTGCCTGAGGTGCATCCCATCTTTCACAGAGGCCCTCAATTATTTAATTAACACAAATTTCGCCCAAAACATCAGCAGAGTTAACACTGCTGTAAATTCAAGCTCACTAGATTACAGCAAGCAAAACAAGGCTTCAAATTTGGGCATTTCCCTGGCATGTTGAGCAGTGCAGATTTTTAGCTAAATATCCTTCACAAAAAACAGATGCACTATACATATGTGTGTATATATATATATATATGTATGCATGTGTGTGTGTGTATATATATATATATATATATATATATAAAATCTACTTTCGTTGGATTACAATACCTATCGTGTCAAGACTCAACGGTTATGTAAAGACTTTAGGAAATCATTATAGGGTTTTTTTCACGGTCCCATGGGTGCTTTTCAACACACAGTATTCCAGAAGAGGACCGCTCGGTATGTAAGGCGCACGAAAACCGGGAGGCGAACTATCACAGATCACCCCCCAAAACCGAGGCCCTCCAGACACCTCGGAACAGTTGGCAAAAGATAAGTAAAAAATAAAATAAAAGAGTTTGCCAACCGGAGAAAAATCACTTCGCAGTGATAACCAACCGGCAGCAACGCGGGGCAGCGACCACGGAGGGCCGCGGCGTGGCCGAGTGCGGGCAGCCGGGACCAGCATGTGCGGCCGGCGGCGGGACGCGCGGCCCTCCCGGAGCCGCCTCTCGCGGCCCGCGGCCCCGCCCGGTCCTCGGGGCCCGTTCATTCATTCCGCACCCGGGGCCGCCGACCGAGAGAAGGGGGCTCCGGGCCCAAGCGGCCAGTCCCGGCCACAACCCACGCCGGCAGTGCGGGCCGCGGCGCGGTTCCCGCCCGCGGGGCGAAGAAAGGCAGCCGAGGCCCGCGCCGGACGCGGAGCCCGCCGCCCCGCCCTCCACCCGGCACCCGGCACCGGCCTGGCCTCCCCTCCGCTGCCGCGGCCCCGCGGCCCGACAGCCCCCGGCGCCCGGCTTCCAGCGGCGGCCGGAAGTCTCCGCGGCGCCCCCTCCTCAGCGCCCGACTTCCTCGCCGCCGAGGCCAGACCCTTCTCCGCGGTGCCTCGGGCCGCTCGGCGGCTGCCGCGGGGAGCGGATGGCCGCACGGCCTGGCGCGCTGGCGGCGGGGAGCCAGCCGAGCGAGAGGCCCGAAGCCCGCCTGGGCGGTTACCTTGATGATCCTGCGGGGCAGCCCGGCCATCTTGTCAGATCCCGAGTTCGGCCTCTGCTCTTGTCTCCGGCTCCGCTCGCCTCACGCACGAGTGGAAGTCCCGGACTCCACTTCCGGGGGACGTCGCCGCGCCCGCCGCCGCCGCCGCCTCCGCCGAGGCCCCTCGGGAAATGTAGTCCCGGCTTGGGCGCGGGCTTCGGGCGGCCTTCCGTCCGACCTGACGGCCCCCTCCCCCGCACTCCCCGCCCCAACCCCAGCCCGGGGTGGCGGAAGTGACGCTCCGCGGCGGGGCAGGGACTTGGGGGAGGCGGCGCGAGGCAGAGGCGAGCCTTTTCGCCCGCGGCAGAATCTGCGCGACGCCGGGTGTCCGTCGTCCACCAGCGGCGTACGTGCGACCGACCACGCCTGCGCCCGGGGGCGACGTAACAAAGGCCCGGCCCCCGACGCAGCCCATTCATTCATTCGTTCCGTTTGTTCATTCAGCGCTCCCTCCCGCACGGCGCGGCCGGCTGACGCTGCTGCGGTTTTCCGTCTGCCGGAGCAAGAGGCAGGCCGGAACTCGATGGCAAAGCTTCTAACCGTGAAACTGGTTATCAAGGCCCTAACACATAATTCTAAATGTTTTGATTTCACATTAAAAATAAAAAAATGCGGGGGGGGTGCTCCTCGCCCGGCGGAGGTGGCGCATGCCTTTAACCCTAGCACTCAGAAGGCGGAGGCGAGAGCGTCTCTGCGTTCAAGGCCAGCCTGGTCTACGGAGCTAGGTCCAGGACAGGCTCCAAGGCTACACAGAGAAACCCTGTTTTGATAAGCAAACAAAAAAGAGGGGGGTCTCTCTGACCCCTTCCAAAAAAAAAAAAACAGAATTTGCAACAAGCAGGGGAGGAGGCAAAAGTAATGCCCCTAAATGCCTAGGCCTAGCAGGATTTTTATCCTTTGGGTTTATTGGCTTTTCTGAGAAATGGCTCGCTATGTAACCTGGTCTGGCCTGGAGTTCTATGTACTGTACCCTTGAGCTACCTGGGAACCCTTGATTTTTCTTCCTCAGCCCCCTGAGGATTATAGACCATTGCCACCACTTTAGGCTGAGCCGAGTAATGGAGACCGTATTTCCTAACTAGAATGGTCCACCTGGAGGATCACAGAATTCAGAGTAACCCTTAAGGAATTGGAGTACCTTCAGAGTGGAGGCCCTAAAAGTGGAGGGTTCCAAATGGGATTGTTGGGTGTTACCATTTCTTTTCCTGTTGCTATGATAAAATACCCTGTGGCACAAATAATAGTTGATATTCATAATAAAAACTGAGACATTGGTAATAATAATAACTCAGACACAGATGCTGGGGTTAAAACTGAATATCAGAAAAAGTGGCCGGCCACTAGAGAGTTGTCACCCTCCACCGATACCCAGACCTAAGTGGCGTGGCGATCCCCTGAACCTCAGCCTGCACTGCTGTCCACCAAACCTCTGAGTCCACGCACTCCTGCCTCCTCCCGCCTTGCAGTCCCCTCTCTGCCCAGGCATATAACTCCTATCTCCACTTCCATAGTGTTGGGATTAAAGGCATATCATACCAAGTGCTGGAATCAAAGGTGCGAGCCCTGTTTCTCTTTTAGACTGATCCGATCTCATGTAGCCCAGGCTGGCCGTGGACTCACAGAGGTCTGTAAGGAGTACATCTCCCATCAGAGGTCCATCTGCCTCTGTCTCTTGAGTGCTGGGATTAAAGGTGTGGCCACCACTGCCTGGCCTCTATGGCTGTGGCTAGCTTTGCACTCTGATCTTCAGGCCAGCTTTATTAGATCATAAACCAAATATTACCATAATACCCCATGAAGGCAACTTAAAGGAAAAGGTGTTCATTTCAGCTCAAATATTACAGTCCCTTATAAGGAGATAGTCACAGCAGTTAAGACAGCTGGTCACATGGAATACACAATCAGGAATTTTGGGAGCTAGCACTTATACAGCCCAGGTCACACCCACAATTAAAGTAGGTGTCCAAAAAATCAATGAAGTCAATACAGTCCCCACATTTGCCACCAACACCTAGCAAAAACAATTTTAACTTATGTGTATGGATACTGTGTCTGTGTGTGTGTGTGTGTGTGTGTGTGTGTGTGTGTGTGTGTGTGTGCGCGCGCGCACGCACCACAGTGAAGGCTACTGACGCTCATGGAAGCAGATCACATCAGATCCCCTGGGACTGGAGTTGTAGACCCCAGTTGTGAGCCACCATGTGGGTGGGTACTGAGAAGCAAACCCCAGGACCTCTGGAAGAGCAGCCAAAGCTCTTAACTGCTGAGCATCTCTCCAGCCCACATCGTCCCCCAGCTTTTAGATGAAAAGTAGTGACAACTGGAAATCAAGAATTATAAGGAACCAGAAATCTGGGATGGTTGGTTCTATGCTTAAAAAACCCCAGAAAGGAGATGACCCAAAGAGATCTTCAGAAGATTTTAGAAAAGCATGAGAGAGTTGACCCTTGCAGGAAGATAGAGCAAACATAAGATTAGAAATACGCAAAGCTACAGTATGCATTGGGTTACTCAAGGAAGACCCAACTCTGCTCCATGCTTTATCAGCTGGGACAGCTTCACGATGGCCAGAAAAGCCCATTCCCAGCCATCTCACAGTGCTGCCAAGTTGCTGCTGGTAGTTAGTTCCTCTTAAGTGGGTTTCTTGAATACCCCCAAGACCAGGTGGCTGAGCTACAAGAGAGCAGGCAATTCTGGTATGCAAAAGTGGAAGCCGATACCTTCTTAACAGTTAAAGCCAATGGCATCCTAGCATCAAAATCCACTGGTCAACAAAAACCCTACTCAGTTCTAAGGGGAGGTGACAGACACGGAGCCTACCTTTGGAAGAAGAATGTCTGGATGCTAGAAACTACCAGAATATGAATGATGGAACTGTGTTTGGACACTTCTGCTACATGGTAAACTGCTCAGAGTGCCACCTGCCTTAGATGATCTTGGAGGTAGGCTAAAGAGAGCATCTCTGAATCATTTCCTCCAGACACTCAAATTCCCTACCTCAGTGCGGAAGCCTGAGAACTGCATTTTATCAGCAAAGATTTGATAGAACCTAATATAACATTTCAGAAAAAAAGAGTTTGAACATCAACACATTAAAAAAAAAAAAAAAAAAAAACAGCATGGCTTGGGAGATGACTCAATGGGTAAAATTACTTCTAGGTAAGCATAAGGACCTGAGTTCAAAGCCCCAAAACGCATGTAAAAAGCTGGTCATGGTGGTGCACGTCGATGATGCCAGCACTGTCAAGAAAGCAAAGACAGCATGACTGCTGGAGGTTGCTGCTTGTCAGCCTAGCTCCAGATTCAACGAGAGACAATGTCTTAGGGAAATAAGGCACAGAGCAGTAGAACAGGATATTGGGCATCCTCCGGCATCTGCCATTTACAGGTGTGCATACCTCCACATACATGTGTGCATATACCATCCACTCACATATGTACCTACAGAAATAAAAAGTGGACAGCTGTGGTGACTCACAGCTATAGTTCCAGCATCTAAGAAGCCAAGACAAAGAAGAAACCGTAAGTTCAAGATCAGCCTGGACTACTGTTTTTTTTTTTTTTTTTTTTTTTTTTTAAAGACCAAATTGGGCCTGGTGACACACAGCTGTAACCCCAGCACTTGGTTAGTGAAGCATAAACAGGGGTCTAAGACCATCCTTGGCTGTATAGCAAATCTGGGGCCAGCCTTAGGTACATGAAACAAAACACAAAAAACCAATTTGACACTCATTCAAATGAAGTATTTTGTAAACTATTTCATTTTATTTTGTGCGCATTGCTGTAATGGTGTCAGAGTCCCTGGAACTGGAGTTACAGACAGTTGTGAGCTGCCATGTGGATGCTGGATATTGAACCTGAGTCCTCTGGAAGAGCAGCCAGTGTTGTTAACCACTGAGCCATCTCTCCAGCAGCCGACACCCCATCCCACCCCATTTTTTTGTTTGTTTGTTTTTTGAGACAGTTTCTCTGAGTAACAGCTCTGGCTGTCCTGGAACTATTTCTGTAGACCAGGCTGGGCTCAAATTAGCAGAGATTGCCTGCCTCTGCCTCCCGAGTGCTGGGATTAAAGGTTTATCACCTGGTGCCAGCCAGGTTTATACAATGAGGTATAGGCCAGCCAGGGATACACAGAAGAGCCTAGTCTCAGAAAAACAAGTAAAAGCAAAAAGTCTTCTGACTTCCATGCCTTTGTAAACACACACACACACACACACACACACACACACACACACACAGCATTAAATCAATTAAGTGAAATTTTTGAAGAAGTTCAAGGTCACCCTCAGTTACATACTGATTTGGAGGCCAACCTGGGATGCATAAGATCCTGTCTCAAAAAAACACTACCAATGAAAATAAATAATCTATTTTTCAAGTAGTGGTGGCACATGCCTTTAATCCCAGCACTTGGGAGGCAGAGGCAGGTGAATCTCTGTGAAGTTAAGGCCAGCCTGGTCTACAGATGGCCAGGGCTGTTACACAGAGAAACTCTGTCTTGAAAAACAACCACAGAACTATTTAATCAACACAACAGGAATGAAATATGACAAGTATAAAACCAACTGAACCCATTCCTTCAGGGAAGAGGTGTTGGCCATGTAGAGAACACAGAAATAAAACGGGAACATTATACTCTTGTGTTAGTTTTCAGCTTCTATTACAAAATGTCTGACCCAATTTAAAAAAAGAGAAGGTTGCCAGAGGTGATGGTGTTCACATAATTCCAAAATGGGAGGCCGAGACAGGAGGATTGCTTTGGATTCCAGGCCAATCTGGCTTACATAGTATGTATATAGCAAGACCCTGTCTCAAAAGAGAAAAAGAGGAGGAGGAGAAGGAAGAGGGAGGTTTAAATCCATGGTTTGTTGTGCTGTTTGGGGCATCTGGAGGAGGAGCATCATATCATGGCAGGAGCTCGAAACAGGAAACTATTTACCTACGGTATCAGAGAAACAATAAAGACTTTCGTGCCTGGTGTCACAATGGGGTGTACTTGGATCATAAGGCGTCTCTTGGGGTTCTAGGGAAAAGGCTCAGTGCATAAGAGCATTCGCTGTGAAAGCAAGGAGACCTGGGTTGAAATCTCCAACACTCCTATTAGACAAAAAAAAAAGCTAGGGGGATTGGAGACATGGCTCAGTGGTTAAATGCACTGACTGCTCTTCAGGAGGACCCGGGTTCAATTCCCAGCACCCACACGGCAGCTCACAACTGTCTAACTCCAGTTCCAGGAGATCTGACATCCATGGCAAAACAAAACACAATGCAGATAAAGTTAAAAAAAAAAATAGACATGGCCACCCATGCCTGTGACCGTAACAGCTTTCCACAGCCAGTGCTTCAAAAGGACAAGACCTGAGATGATGGTATAAACCTGTAATCCTACAACTCAGACGTCAGAGGCCAGCTTGCGCTGTGTAGTAAGTCCTGTTTTCAAAACGAGAGAGAAGGAACGAAGGAAAAGAAAATTCATTTGGAAAATGGTCTATTAGTCACTTAACAGAAGCCCTGCTTCAATCCACAACAGTCTTCAGCAAGAAGTATTTGTTTGCAAGTCCCCTTATTGTTTCTGGCAGTGCAGGGAAACTGTTTCGTGGGTGGTCAAGACAGAAGTGTCTGTGATAGAAGGGCTCATGTATGCTGACTCAGGCAGGCAGTGGGTGGGGAGGAAGAAAAGGCTAAACACTAATACAAAACAAGATGGGGAAAACGCCTGCCGCCTAGCCTCCAACCTCCTGCCGCATGCCTCCAAAGTCAGTCAACCCGGTAGAAACTGTTAAGCAACACAGGGCCTGAGGAATGTGTGGAGAGTCATCCCGGGTCATCGCCTGTCCCTAATGGCATTATGTCAGTAGAAGATCCTGGATGGGAGGAGACACGTCCCAGGAGGTTCTGAGTAATAACACTTGCCTGTGTTGGTGCTTTGTTTCCCAAGGCTTATGAAGAGCCTTTAAGAGCAGGAAGCCTGATTCTGTAGGACCCACTTCTTGCCCGTGCTAAAAGGAGGGGGAGGCCCCATACACACCTTCCTCTCCACTTTGGGCCAGTTCTCCATGGAAACAGAATTCCAGAGGATGGTGACTCAGTTTTTGGCAAGAAGGTTGGCAGGAGCAGGTAACAGCAGGGCCTGCCGGCTGCCTCAGTGCACCACCCTCTCGGCTTCCCAGAAGTCTTGCATTTCATGTCCCCGAGCATCTGCTGGTGACTGCATGCTCAGCTAGCCCAGCCTGAACTGTCCTGTCATTTCTTCCCACCTGGTGAGCCCCACCCGAGTTTGTGTTCCAGCTGCCTCCCCTGCCTTTCATTCCCAGTCATGACCAGTCTGTCTCAAGTCCCACCCATCCCCCAAGTGCATCCCTATCTTCAGGAAATGGCCCACTTCTAGAAGGACTGGGCAGAGTCTTGAAACCTTTGTTTGTTTTCTTCAGTGGAGGAGTGTTCACCTATTCACCTAACAGCCATGGATTCGAACTCAGCACTGGAAAGAGAAAAAAAAAAAAAAAAAAGGTGGGGAGAGGAGCTGGTGGTGGTGGCATACACCTTTAACCTCAGCATTAGGGAGGCAGAAGCAGGCGGATCTCAGTGAGTTCAAGGCCAGCTTGGTCTATAGAGTGAGTTCTAGGAAAGCCAGAGCTATTACACAGAGGAACCGTGTCTTGGAAAATAAAAAACGAAAAGAAAGATGGAGAAAGGAAAAAGAGGAAGAAGGGACAAGACTAGGTTGAACTGACCCAAATCCTTGGGTTTTGAGACAGTGTCCGTGTAGCCTTGGCTGACCTGAAACTCCCTAGGTAGACCAGGTTGGCATTGCCTGCAGCGTGCTGGGACTAAAGACACGCTCCACCATTCCCAGCTCTCAATTCCTTGTTTTAGAATGCACCAATCAGAACTGTAGAGACAGAGGGTAATGGTTTGGGATCAAGTCAAGCCTGGCACAGACCTGACAGTCTTCGGAATGTTTTCTCCCCTCAGAGGCTCCTTAGACACATGTCATCCCAAGTTCCAGATGCAAGGTCCTGCATCCGTGTATGCAGCAAGCTCAAGGAATAACAACGGTCCAAAGCTTGACAGCCCAGGTCAGGTTATCTGATCTGGTCAAGAAAAGCAAAGCAATTGCTCTGGCGACCCCGACTTCCACTTTGCTTATCATGCTTTTCTCAGCTCTTCTGGCCCATACCATGTCTCCCCTCTCTTTCCACTTCTACAAATTATCTTGGTTCAAGAGAATAAATAACACCCTATTTCTTTTTTTCTTTTTCTTTTCTTTTTTTCTTTGGTTTTTTTTGAGACAGGGTTGCTCTGTATTGCTTTGGAACCAGTCCTGGAACTAGCTCTCTAGACCAGGTTGGCCTCGAATTCACAGGGTTGCCTCTGCCTCCCCAGTGCTGGGATTAATACCCGGCAAATAACATCCTATTTCTATCCCTGAATTTGTAGTTGGTTGAAAAATCTCAGCCACATTCAACAAATGGAGATCAAAATGTTGCCTTCATCAAGTAAGAGCTCAGTTCTGAATCTGCAGGCTGTTGGATTTACCAGCTCCACAAGACCCTGAATCAAAGATGTGAACACTAAAGTTCCTTAGCACACAAGTCACCTGCTGTCCCCTTAACCCAGGACAGAGCAGATGGGAATGCAGGAGCCCCAAAGGGAGGAAGAAGGGAGTCAGGACTACCAGATTTGTGATCCTCCTGCTTCCCAAATGCTGGGATTATGGGCATGTACCCAGTCAGATATACACATCCACACACCTAGATTATTCTCATAAAAATATTTTTTTAAATGACATTAGCATAGCCTAGAACTTGCTACATAGACCAGGCTAGCCTCAAACTCACAGAGATTTGATTTCTTCTGCCTTCCAACTGCTAAGATGAAAGATGTGTAGCATTACACCTGGCTTTTCGTTATAAATTAATTTTGGTTTCTCCAGGCAGGGTTTCTCTGTGCAGCCTTGGTTGTGCTGGAACTTGCTTTGTAGGCCAGGCTTACCTTAAATTCAGAGATAGGTCTGCCTCTGTCTCCTGAGTGCTGGGATTTAAGGCACGTGCTACCACTGCCTGGCCTTTTTTTTTTTTTTTTTCAATTAAAACTTTGATGCAAGTACATTTAAGTCAGGTGGTCTTCCTCTTACACAATCTAATGCTATTGTTAAAATTAGTATAATTCTTTTTTAATTTTTAAAATTAAACGTATTTAAATGGGGGAGGGGCATCTGTGTAGGAGGTCAGAGAACAACCTGTTTCTCTCCCTCTACCATGTGGGTCTCAGGGACCAGGCCTAGGCTATCAGGCTTCACAGCAAGCGTCTTTCAATGCTAAGCCATCTCAGTAACCCCAGATATTAATCTTTTTCAACACATAGTCTGTGCTGAATAGTTTTATGTCAACCTGACACAAGCTAAAGTCATCTGAGAGGACAGAACCTCATGAAGAAAATGTCTCCACAGTATCAAGCTGCAGGCAAGCCTATCAGGTATTTTCCTAGTGATTCATGGGGAGAACCCGGCCCCATGGTGGGGTGGGGCCATCCTGAACTGGTGGTCCTGGGTTCTGTAAGAAAGCAGGTTGATGCCAGGCATTGGTGGCACACGCCTTTAGTCCCAGCACTCGGGAGGCAGAGGCAGACGCAGAGGCAGATGGGTCTCTGTGAGTTGGAGGCCAACATGGACTACAGAGCGAGTTCCAGGACAGACTCCAAAACTACACAGAGAAACCCTGTCTCGAAAAAGCAAAACCAAAACCAAAAACAGAACAAAACAAAAAACAAGAGAGAGAGGAAAGAAAGGAAGAAAGGAGGAAAGAAAGGAAGGAAGGAAGGAAGGAAGGTTGAGCAAGCCATGAGGAGCATTCCAGCACCCTCCATGGCCTTTGCATGAGCTCCTACATTTGGGTTCCCACCCTGTTGACATCCTGTACTGACTTCCTTTGATGATAAATAGTGATGTGGAAATGTAAGTCTAATAAATCCTTGCCTCTCCAAGTTGCTTTGGTCAAGGTGCTTCATCATAGCAATAGTAATGTTAAGCCTATCAATCTAGAATAACAACACTACTACCACCGTTTAAAGCCAAATTTGAAGCAAGCTTTAATCAAATACTGGCCAGGAGGATCAACTCTGGCCAGGTCCAAACCAAGGTTCCTGGGAAATGGCCTAGAATCATAGTTTATAGTGGTTTAAGAAGGAAAACCCGAAGGTCATTGGTGGCGCATGTCTTTAATCCTAGCATTCTGGAGGCAGAGGCAGGCTGATCTCTGTGAGTTTGAGGCCAGCCTGGTCTACAGACCTAGTTCCAGGACAGCTTCCAAAGCAATACAGAGAAACCCTGTTTTGGGGGGAAAAAAAAAAAAAGGAAGGAAGGAAAATGCATAATTAATTGCATTTCCCATCAGGTCCTATCAGGGGCAAGTGTACATCCTGATATACCTCCAGCCTGTGAAACTCCTACCTATAAGGGATCAAGCACATGAGTGCAGATGAGACAAACAAACTTATTTCAGCGAATGAGAAACATGTAGCTTGTTATCTCCTATTTAAAAAAAATGGCCTCCAGTATTAGGAACTACCTGTGTTAGCGGTCAGGCACACTTTGGCCCCGCCCTTTGGGGCCTGGCTTTGGGCATCACCCCTGCTCACATGGTAATCAGTACCCTGGCTCTGTACACAGCCCAGAAAGGTCCCTTTAAGAGACAAGCTCTCTCTTCCCGCTGTCCCTCTGAAGAGTCAGGCAGATTTTTGCCTCTCTCTCTCTCTCTCTCTCTCTCTCTCTCTCTCTCTCTCTCTCTCCTATTTCTTTCTCCCCTCTCTTCCTTCCCTTCCCCCACCCCCTTTCCTTCACCCAATAAAACTTCCCATGTAAATACTGCCTGCTTACTTAGTATTGTTGGTCAACCAACCTCGGATCCGACAAGCCCCCCTGTGTCCTTGAACAAGGGGCTTGCAGATCAGAGGCATTTTTGTTTCGCGGATCTCTTTAGGTATAGTAATTAAAAGTGAAAATGTAACTGTAGCACATAGCAATACCCCCCCCCCTTTTTTTTTTTTTTTTTTTTTTTTTTTCTTTGTTTTGTTTTTTGAGACCTAGCCCCAGGGGTCCTGGAACTCTCTCTAGGTAGACCACAATGGTCTTTAAGTCACAGAGATCTGCCCACCTCTGCCTCAGGGATTAAAGGTGAGTACCACCACACTCAACCAACAATCACTTACCTCATGTCATGTTTTCTATAACTCCAATCAGATCATAAATAAGACGTTGGAGGATGAATACAATCTTCACCCCTCCCATCCAAGTTAGCTCTTCACTTCTGTAAAGATACAATGGAGTTAAAAAACACTGTAATCCTATTTGTGTCTGGATTGAGATTTTCAGTTGGTGAGCAGGACAAACTGGTACGTCAGAGAGACAGTATACAAGGTTGAAAAACCACAGGTTTGGCCGGGCAGTGGTGGCGCAGGCCTTTAACCCCAGCACTCGGGAGGCAGAGTCAGGCAGGCAGATCTCTGTGAGTTCGAAGCCAGGCTGGTTTTCAGAGAGAGTGCACGGAGATGTTCCAAAGCTACACAGAGAAACCTTGCCTCGAAAAACAAAACAACTACATGTTTGCCAAACTCCACAGCTGGAGAACTGGAGTGGGGCAGAGGTGGCCCAGATACTTAATTTCTGCACAGTTCTCCAAATGACTGGGGGAACTTTGGGAATTTCTGAGTTATTTGTAAGTGAAATTTGGAGATACTTAGAATTTGCTTCAAAAAAAAAAAAAAAATTACAGGAGAGGGAATTGTAGATGAAAGCCAACTGGCCATAATTTGACTACTGTTGGAGTTGAATGAGAGGCATATGAATGATTATATTTCATTTTTAAAATAACACTTTTTTGTGCGTTGGTATTTTCCTGCATGTGTATCTGCGCAAGGCTGTTGGGTCCTCTGGAACTAGAGTTACAGATGATAACATGTGGGTGCTGGAAATTGAACCTGGGTCCTCTGGAAGAAGTGCTCTTAACCACTGAGCTATCTCTCCAGCCCCTATACTTAATTTTTTTGAGACAGGGTCTCACCACTCAGTTTAAGGTGCATTTAAACTCCCAATGCTCTCGAAACGCTGGGATTATGGGTAGGCATTGCCCTCTGATATTATTTCTTTTGAGTTTGTATATGTTCAGTTTCTTTTTCTGTGATAAAATACTTAAGAATTATGAAGGAAAATCAAAGGCCATTAAGCAGTCCAAACAGTTCAAATTCCCTTATATATTCTAATTTCTTAAATGTACATAGTTATATGTGTAAGGACTCAGGCATTATGCTGGCCTGCCCCTGTCACCTGGCAGAATGTACCCAGGCGGTATCCTGGTCAGCATGCAGGTGAAAAGGACCCGGTAAAAGAAAGACCCCACCCACTTATACTCTCTTTCTGCTCCCCAGCCGCACCCTCCACTATTCCCCTTCTCCCTCCCTCCCTCCCTCCCCCTTCTCTCCTTCCCTTCCTCCCTCCTTCTCTTCCACCTCCTCTTCTTTTATAGGATAGGTTGCTTTGTGTAGCCCTGGAACTCGATCTGTAGACCAGGCTGGTACCCAACTCAGAGATGCTCCTCCCTCTGCCTCCCAAGTGGAGTGCTGGGATTAAAGGTACGCAGTCACTTGTTCGTTTTAAGGCAGGATCTTACTATGTAGATCTGACTGACCTGGAACTCGTTTTGTACACCAGGATGGCCTGGAACTCACGGAGATCTTCCTGCCCTTGCCTCTGCCTCTGAGTGCTGGGATTAAAATCACATGCCACCGTGTGCGGCACCTAAACTCTTAAGAAAAAAGTGCAAATACAATGTAGATTGTTCGTGAGAACTTTGAAGGGAAAGTAAAGTATAACTTACCGTCTGTATTAGATTTAAAAGCACGGGGACATTTATATTTCAATCAGACACAATTTTTGAATGTAGTACTGCAGTGTAGGTGAAGAAGTTACTGACCACCACGCAAATTGTAGTCCTTTATTTTTGTCTGACAGCCTAAAGTGGGCTAGTGACTCAGAAAGTCTCTTGGTGCCAAAGCTCTTTGTGCAGTGTTGTTAAAGGCAAAAGGTCCCACAAATCAACTGTATCAATGTTAGATGAAGGTTAGAATAACTTGCAATATCTGTTTGGGTAGAACATAGTTATTTCATTCACAAAATGACAGTTAATTTTGATTTATACCCTTATTAGTTATTTTAGTTTATGTTTAGTTTCTACAAACATTGCTTAGTGTTTCTCTGAATGTTAATATAAAATTGTTTTGCTGAAGTTATTTTAAACACTTCCTGCCACTAGAAACGGGAGGGTAACGATTTTGTTGTCAGAGCACCTTTTTTGTTATTGTTGGTTTTTGTTTGTTTGTTTGTTTTTCGAGGCTGTCCTGGAACTAGCTCTTGTAGAGCAGGCTGGTCTGGAACTCACAAAGATCCGCCTCAGAGCACCATTTGTAACCCAAGCTGCGGAAACAAATGCTGGCCATAGGGACTTGCTTGTCTCGCTTTACTTCTGCTACCGGGTCTACGCCCCCCCTGCAGAAACTACGACTCCCAGAGTACCTTGCGGGTCTGTAACGCGTGCGCGCTGGACGGCGTCTTTAGGACCCGGATGGAAGCAAGATGGCGGGGCCCGCGGTGAGTACCTGCGTGAGTGGCCGCTGCCCTCTCTCCCTCGGGAAGGCTTGTCCACACGCGTTGAAGGCTTTTCTGCGTGCCGTTGCCCGCAGAGCGAGGCTGCCGGGGTCCCTGGGCTCCATCCAGCAGAAGGGCGGCCGTACGGTTGCGCCTTTCCTTTAGCTCACCCTCCGTGTGTGCCCCGCGCTGACCTTGCGGCTCCCGAGACGCCTCCGTGGTCCTTGCATCTGTTCATCAAACTTAAGACCCTCGGGGCGGTTTGATTTGGAACTGAATTCGCTGCCACGGGGCTCACCCTGCAGCAGTAGTTTGAGCCGAGGAAAGTTAATCGTGTCCCCCCCCCACAAATGTTTAATTTTGGACTTGTAATAGGAAGACGTGGGTGTGTGTCTCGTGCATGCCACCAGTCAAACAGTGGGCTACTAAAATAATAATATTAGACTTCTCTCGGCCTTTGTTCCTAATCAGATGTCTGAAAGACACAGAATGCAAGGGAAAGTGGCTTGCAACCACTCAACTGCTCGCTGAATGAACCCCGGGTTAGCAAGACTCACAGTTGTGACAGGTGTCAGGGGTCAGCCTGCCGAGCTAGCACCGGCATAGGTAGCCGGTAAGACAAATTGAAAATAGGGGTACAGTAACTAAGATTTATTTACAACATCTCGTGAAAATTGTGGCTCTTTCCTTCAGTTCACCGGTTTAATTAACGACTTGCCTCAGGTTTTCCAGTTTGTAAGTGAGCAACACTTTGGAAGCGAGTCCTTTACATTTTCATGATTCAACATAAATATGCTTCGACGTGTCTTTAGATGCTGTGTGACGGTACCTTGAAATGACGACAAGAGCCCTTTGTTTAAAACCTGTAAAATGGTGACATTGATGTGTTCCTCTTAAAATTTTCATGGACCAAAGATAGGTCTTTTTGACTCTTTCATTTCATCAGAAACAGTATTACTTCGGTGATACGGTCTTAGGTGTGGTACTTGGATGTTAGTGCACAGATGCACTAATGTTTGAGGAGTACGCACTGTATTATGTGTGATAGAGTTTCTAAGTAATTAGATTTTTATTGAGTGCTCAACTGAAACAAACTGCACTGAGCGTTGAGAAGGTTGCATTTAAGTGAAATGATGGTAGATGTAGGTGTTGGGTTTAGTTTCTTATTTTTTTGATGTTGCTCTTTGTCCCCTTGTTGTATTGTGTGAAACTGCACGGTTGAAAAGCCTTGTTTTCCAATGACTGGTGCTAATGTGTGCTTTTCCTTTATCTCTAAAGCAGGAATGAAAATCTGGGTGCCTAGAAACAGATTTTAGAAGTGGTTTCTCCTCACAGTATCTTTTTTCAAAACACCCGATGAGGACCATGGCAATGGCAGTAAGATGGGTGATATCGAACAGAACTATCTGGAAACAATTATTTCCAATCCAAAGTAAGTGAGGCTATTTTTTTTAATGCTTAAAAGAGTTTTATGCTTTTTAAAGTATGGTATATTTACAGCATTTGTTCATTCGGCATTCCTGTTGTTTGCAACAATAAAAAGGGGACAGAATTTAAATGTCAGTCAAAAGGAGAGTGAATAGATTATGTTGCATCTTAACTCTGAATTATCACACAGCTCTTACCAGTATGGACCGATCACCAAATAGAGAAAAAAAAACAAAAACAAAAAACCATGATGTATGTGAGAATGATCCTGTTGTGGGCTTAAAAGATGATTCTGTGTGTGTGTGTGTGTGTGTGTGTGTGTGTGTGTGTGCATGCATGCATAAATGCCAAATAAAAGATCTAGGGTAATCATTGGCTGTCATTAAACCACAAGTAGGATTTAAGTGAGCTGGTAGAGGGTAACTTCCCTTTCAGGAGGAACATTTATACTTGGTGTATTTTACATCTGTTATTTATTTATTTTTAGTAGTTCTCAAGATTTGGAAATAAAAAACAAATTCACAGTGCCATCTCCCAGGGATAATCATTGTTAATATTGTGGGAAGTTTTCTTCCCTTCCGAATATAGCCACTGAACAAATTAACATGCTTCCTTTCTAAAGATCCTCTCCAAAGTCTGTTAATAATGCATACTTGTTAACCTGTTGACTCAAAAACAATAAAATGTAAAAACCCCGTTTCTCACAGCAAGCTGCTTTCATCCCCTGTACTCCCCCCTCCCCCAGCAATAAATACGTAATTTTGGGGCATCTGAACAAGACAAACCTGTGTTCAGTAAGTTTTTTAAACAGTGTTCAGGTTTGCCAAATCCCACTTTTATAGGAAGCCTTCTGTCCCTCACCCCTTGCTCGCCTACTCCTCATTTTAGGGCTGATTTATCACATTCTATCTACAATAAAAGTCAAAACCAGACACATTTAATTTTTGATTAAGCTTTTACTGTAGTGAGTTGAGCATGGTGGCATAAGCCTTTAATTCTAGCACTCAGGAGGTAGAGACAGGTGGATCTCTGAGTTTGAGATTAATCTGGACTATATAGTGAGTTCCAGGACAGCCAGGGCTATATAGAGAGACCCTGTCTCAAAACAACAAAAATTACTGTAATGAGATGGGCAAGATCACATAGGCCTATAATTCCAAGAATTTGAGAGGTAGAATCAGATGAATCTGTGAATTCAAGGCTAATCTGATGTGTATAGTGAGTTTTAGGCCAGCCACGGCTACATAATGAGACTCTGTCTAAAAAATAATAATAATAAAAAACAATAAAATTGATGTAATATTTTTTTACTTTCTATTAATTTTCAAGTCAACATAAAATAATCAGTTTCATTATGGCATTTTTGGGCATACATAGTCCTTGTGACTTACTCATTCACCCCATTTTTCCTCGCCTTCGCTGGTTCTGTTCCTCTCCCTGTAATTAAATGTTTCCTGTCCTATAGCCGTTCAGTCACAAATAACCATCCTGAGAATTAATATTACTTATAAATGCTCAGCCAATAGCTCAGTCTTATTACTAACTAGCTCTTACATTTCAGATTAATCCATATTCCTTATTTACACTCTTCCAGGTGGTAGTACCTTTATTAGCATGACACGTTCATCTCTTGCCTCCCTCAGAGTCTGGCTGGAGACTCCTGACTTTCCCCTTCTCCTTCCCTTCATCCTTAGTTTGGTTGCCCCACCAATACTTCCTACCTCTGAGTGACAAATCTTTACCGCGCACAAAAAGATTATTCCAGAGCATGTCCCTTTTGCTTTTGTGTTACGGATTTGTACATATATTTAAATCTAGATTTCCACACAAGATGTTCCTCCCCTCATTTTCCTTTCTTATTTCCTCCCTCCCTCCTCTTTAACCCTTTTGCTGTAACCCCATCTGCTTTCACATCATCTGGGAATAGGGTATAGTGATGCACACCTGTAATCCAGTACTCTGGAGGCAGAGGCAGGAATTTGGAGGTCAACCTGGCCTGCATACTGAAACCCTGTCTCAAAAACAAAACCCCCGAATCCCCAACTAGACTAGGCTGTCTGGGGTCTGCCTGTGCTCACTCCCCAGCGTGGGAATTACAGATGCACACTATTGTCCCTGACTTTTTATATGGGTGCTTGGGTTTTAACTCAGGTCATCATTCTTTACGATTTGGTGAACTAAACTATTTTTCTATGTGGGTTTTTGCAGGTGGAGCTTTATCTAGTGTTTGTCGTAAATCTACGTATTCTTCTCTCCCAGATGACTACAACTGGTGTGTATGAAACAGTTGGAAGTAGCAGTTGTAGCTGTACCTGAAATGATTTTTTTGTTTGCCTTTCTAATTAATCTTTAATTTTGTTTTTAAGATTGTGTCTTATTTATATGGATTAAATATGTGTCTGGATTATACACATTTCACATTTTAGATAAAATCTATTACTATTATGTTGCTGTGAAGGCTCATTTGCTGTAACAGAGTGGATCTTTTCTTCCTATAAGAACTAATTCGTTTTTATAATTGTACATTAGGGCTCATATCTATTAGGTTAGGTATTTATCTGTCTTTTGTTTAACTGTTGAATTCAGCACCATTTGTTTGGTACTTATTCAACTTAGTCATTATTCTAAGAACTAAGAATAGTATATGATGTGGTTTCTTTTTATTTATTTATTTTTGAGCAGAGTTGATGTATAGAAAATACAACCTATTTTCTTAAGTTATGTGTGTTTTATTGCAAGTTTTAGGAAGTAAAAGGTAAAGGAGAAGCAGCCCAGGCTAACCTCAAACTCACTGTGTAGCTGAGTCCACCCTTGGACTCTTCCCAGGGTTTAGCTATGTGCCACCATGCCCAGGGCTTTTGTATTTTCTTTCAAGTTTATTATGTGTATGGGTACTTTGTCTCCATGTGTGTATGTGCACCGTATATGTTCCTGGTGTCTGGGGAGGTCAGAATAGGGATCAGATCTCCTGGAACTGGAGTTACTGACTTGTAAGTGACCGTGTGGGTGCTGGGAACTGAACCAGGGTCCTTTGAAATAGCAACAAGCCTTCTCTTCAACCCATACTTTCTATCCCTCCGCCAAGACAGGGTTTCTCTGTCCTGGAACTAAATCTTGTCGATCAGGCTGATCTTGAACTCACAAAGATCCTCCTGCCTTGCCTTCCATGTGCTGGGATTAAAGTCGTGCGCCACCACCGCCTAGCTTAACCATATTTTCTTTTTTGATACTGGTTTTAATTGTACTTTTGTTGAATTCTAAGTAAAGTAGCACATGATGAATTAGACTGGGTTATGTTTTTTTTGAACCTGACCAGTTTGAGTGATGTCAGTGTATATATTATGCAGAACTCCCTGAAGCCAGCTGTCACCCCAGCACTTGGAAAGCTAAAGTAAGAGGATCGTGAGTTCAAGGCCAGCCTGGACTATCTAGTGAGACCTTGGCTCAAAACGGAGTGGAGGTGGTGGAGAGATGGTGGACCAGTGGTTAACAGTGCTGCTCTTGCAGACCTGGGTTTGGTTCCCAGCACCCACATGATGGATTAGAACTCATTCATATCTCCAGTTTCAGGAGATCTCATAGCCTCTTCTGACCTCTGAGGACACTGGGAACACATGTGGTGCATATAAATTTGTGCAGGCAAAACATTCAAACACATACAACATAGTAAATCTTAGAAAACTTTGAAAAAATCTTTTGGGCTGGACATGGTGCTGGACTTCTTTAAGCCCAGCACTGGAGAAGCAGATGTGGGTGAAGCTCTGTGAGTTCCAGGGTAGCCAGAGATACAAATAAGACTTTCCTTGTGTCAAAGAATGTGAAATTAATTAATATCAGAAATGTTACTGCAATTATGTGTAGAATTCAGCAATAAAACAATGATGAAATACAACTTACAGTCTCACCACTGTTTATTTTCTTACAGTAGTTAAGCTGAAATGTTCTGTATTGGTCTTAATTGTCACTCAGGTACTAGGTTTTCCAGTCAAGTGATCATGTTTCCTTTAGCATTTGTGATTAATTAATTTTACATTTAAATTTTGTTATTGTAGCATACAAGTATATTCAACATAGTCTCCTAATCTAAAATTAGCAACCTTAAGTAAATACATTTTTTATTGTGTATATTTGTGTGTGTGCATGTATGGGCCATGACATGCATGTCCGGGTTAGAGGACACATCTCTTTTCACCATGTGGGTCCTGGGGATCAAACTCAGGTTGGCAGTCTTGCCCACTGAGCCATTTCATCAGCCCAACCAGTTTGTAAACTTTGGGTTCTGTAGTGCATGAATCTCTTTCATCTTAAACATAAACCTAGTCAAATTAGACTCCTTAGATTCCATTGTAAGAATTGTCAGTTAACATTTTAACTGGTTAAAAAGTTCAGTAACTTTTCCCAGTGTTTTTCCTTTTCTCTCTAGAATACTAGTCTCTCTTAAGCTTAATTTTCTGTTTCTTTCTTTTTTTTTTTTTTTTTTTTTTTTTGGCGACAGGATTTCTTTGGAGCCTGTCCTGGAACTTGCTCAGTAGTTCAGGCTGGCCTCAGACTCACGGAGATCCACCTGCCTCTGCCTCGGCCTCTGCCTCTGCCTCTGCCTCTGCCTCTGCCTCTGCCTCGGCAGTGCTGGGAGTAGAGACATGAGCCCTATGTCTTGGCTTTTTTTGTTGTTTCTCAGGGTAGCCTTGGCTGTCTTGGAACTTGCTCTATAGATCAGGCTGGGCCTGCAATACTTCCTGGAGATCCTCCTGCCTCTTCCTCCTTTGTGCTGGGGTTAAGGATGTATGCTGTCCTGCCTGGCTTAAAGTAGTATCTTAAAACCCAGGGTTAAGGGCTGACGTGTTCTGGACAGCTTAGAAAACGTGATCAGAATGCCACAGCCTTGTTGTGATATGGAACTTGCACAGTGTGTTGACTTGCGTGGCAGATGGATAGCTATCATCTGTGGCTTTATAAAGTTATCAGAAGCACTTGCTTTGTTCTCTGATGTCATGTGCAGAGGAACCATACCCTGGGCTCACTTTGACCCAAGCTGCTTTTGCACACTGGTGCGTTTGTGTGGAGCCTCTACCAGTACCAGGGCTGTACGACCTTTTTGCCCTTCCCCTTGCTTAGCAGCCAGAGGCCTTGCTATCAGTGTGGCATTTGGGTTGATTTCTAATTAATTGTCTCATTAAGAGTAAAATTATTCCACCTGGTCATAATCTTAACAGGAGATAGGGTCAGGAGGATCAGGAGTTTTAGGTCATCCTTTGATACATAGTAAGTGCAAAACCATCCTGGGACACATGAAATTCTATCTCAAAACAAAAGTCATACTGTCAGATATGGTGGTATGTATCTGTTAGTCCATCACTTTGGAGGCAAGAGTATTGGCATGTGTTTTGAGGCCAGCATGGGCTACATAGTGAATTCCGTGACTACATGGACTAGAGTGAGACCTTACCTTATCTCAAGAAATTAAAACCCAAACCTAAAAGTACTCATGCTGCCTTGAATAGAGTCTAACTGTGTCTCTGAAACATTCCTTTCCAGCAAGGTAGAGCTCGCATTGACATCTGACGGCAGGACAATAGTGTGCTACCACCCTTCTGTGGACATCCCCTACGAACACACCAAAGTATGTAAGGAAGTTGTCTGATACCCTTTATTTGCTTTAGTTTTTTTCCTCTTAGTTTTCAATCTTCTTCTAAAGTTTCTTAGTGTACAAGGGAACTATTTAAGGGCAATAAGGACATCACCATTTTTCTGACCTAAGAAATTTGATAAAAACCTACCTGGTGGCAGAGACCTGTAACTCCCATCAGTTGGCCTGAAGCAGGAGGACATTAAATTCATTTTAGTGTGAGACCGTGTCTAAAATTCACAAAAAATTTTAAAGGTTTGGAAATACAGGAGATTGGTAGAGCACTCATCTAGTATTTGTGAGGCTTTGGGTTGAATTCCCGGTACCACACACATTCACATGCCTCCCTCCAAAATTAAACCAAAAAATACGTTTAATCTGATACTCACATATATCATGAAAGACTTGTATTTTAGAATATTCGTTTATAGCTTTTGTACTGTTGATTCTGGTCATCTGTTTAGTTTTAAGGTTCATTCATTTATATTTGTGTACATGTGCATGCCGTGATATTTGTGTAGGAGTTAGAGGATAACTTTTGGGAGTTGAAAAAACAACTCCCAGAACCACACGGTGGAAGGGGACAACTGACTTTCACACATGCACAAAATGCTCGCCAAACACTACATAAAAAAAATGTAACCGTAAAGTCACAGCTTTTCTGTCTCCCTTCATAGTTGTTTTGAATTTTTGTGTGTGCGTGTGCATGTGTGTGTGCGCTCGCACGTGCGCGCGTGTGTGTGCACACATGCCAGTCACGTGCAACCTAAGTAGAGGTGAGTTCACTTACTGTGAGTTCTGGGTGTCAAATTTAGGTTGCCGGGCTTGAGTGACAAGCACTTTTGTCATATGAACTGTTTTACTGGCCCTTGCAGTACATTAGTTTTAAAGATAGTACATAAAGTAATGGGTTTCATAATGATATTCAGTAGGCCGGAACCAGGCAGGCAGAAGAGGGTTACTGCGATTGTCTAAGGCACCAGTTCTCCCCCACAATAACAAGGGTGGCTGGAGCCCAAGGCTCGACAGGCAGTTCCAGCGAGCGAACTTTTTAGTACCTAATTGCAGTGGCCTTTGTGCAAGGTGTGGCTCTGAGTGAGTCTCTGTTAGTTCCTGCTATCAGATATAATCTGCTCATGAGAACTTCCTTAGCCCCTCCCACCCGGCTTTATTTGCATATATTTGCATACATTGTGTAGTTGAGGCTTAACACTTTAGTGATGGTTCCATTTTGATTCTGACAGCCTTTACAGCTCTGGTGCTACACTTGCTAGTCCCTTTCAAGGGACCGTTGTTTACAATGCCTGATACTCTGCTTTGTATAAAAGAGACGCTCTTTTAAGGCTGCTTTAACTGTCTAGGCAGTGCTTCTTTAATTATGCTTACGGCACTTGTGTGTTGCGTGGGGCCTTGAAGGAGATGTCAGTTACTACCGTTTACTGGCATCTTCATGAGTTTGCGGAACAGCAGGGCACACTGTACATTACCATTTGCTTGATCTGCCCAGCCCTTATGAGGTAGATGTTACTGCCGAGGGAGAAAGAGGTTTAGCTTGCCTGTGGCTATAGCGCACTACTAAGCAGAATCAGAGACCGAGCTACTGTTCTTAATCTCGTCATTATTCTTTCTTATTCTCTCCCTCCCATGTGGTGGTTATCCCATACCACTAAGAAGTGAGTGCTTTCCTAACAGCCCGTCTGTTTCTCTTACTCTTTTTGTTTGCTTTGAGACGGGGTCCCACTCTGTACTTGCCTATGAACACCAGGCTGGCTGCAACTCAGAGATCCCCCTGCCTCTGCCTCCTGGGTGCTGGGATTGCATGCATGCACCACTATGTGCAGTTTAGGAATGTTACTTTTCAATGACAGGTTGTCTTAGTTACTGTTATTGCTGTGAAAAGACACATGACCAAGGCAACTTAAAAAAGAAAGCTTGCTTACAGTTTCATAGCCTTAGTTTGTGATCATCATGGCAGGGAGCGTGGCAGTACTTAGGCAGTAGCTAAGAACTTATATTTACAAGCAGAGAAGGAGACTGGGCCTGGCATGGGCTTTGGAAACCTCCAGTGACACACCTCATCCAGCAAGACCACACCTACTCCTTCCTAAACAGTCCACCAACTGGGACTAAACAGTCCACCAACTGGGACTAAACATTCAAATACACGAGCCTATGAGGACCGTTCTTATTCAAACCACCATAGCGGCCTTTTATATATTTTTCACTGTTTTCCCCTTAATAATATGTATGGTAAACTGTCAGATTGCAAGTTAAAAAGTACTATGGATAAAAGAATAATAAGTACCTTAATACGGAGGGGAAAGAACCAAATTAAAACTTTTATTATTGGAAAAGAAACCTACAGGTGTGTGTGTGTGTGTGTGTGTGTGTGTGTGTGTGTGTGTGTGTGAGTGAGTGAGAGAGAGAGAGAGAGAGAGAGAGAGAGAGAGAGTAGAAGAGTGTTTCTAACTTTGAATAATATAACTAATAACTGAAAGTACTCTGGTAACTTACCCACCGTTAGGAAGTGTAGTGAATTGCTGAGTGTGGTTGTTAGTTCATCATAAAGCCAATCAGATCTGGCTTACATTTTTACACTTGTTTGTTCATTGCTTATTTTATAGCCTATCCCTCAACCAGATATTTTGCATAATAATGAAGAAACACATGAACAAGTGCTGAAAACCAAATTAGGAATAAAAAGCGACCAACTTGAGCAAGGACCTATGATAGAACAGCTCAGCAGGGTGTTCTTCACTACAAAGCACCGCTGGTACCCGCACGGACAGTAAGTGCCCATCCTCTCTCCAGCATCCTCTCTCCAGCTCCCACTGTGTGGCTCTCTTCCATTGATAACTTCTGCAGTGTTGCCATCTGTGGAAAAATTGGCACCAAGTATGCTATGGTGTACTCTTTAATCTACATATACTGAAGTTAAAATAACACTCTACTTTTCCTTTGTTTTAATGCAAGAGTAGAGTAGTCCTTATGTTTTTAAATTTTGCTTCCTGATAATAATTGATGTTATTCTCAGCCCTTTATCTACTTCCTTATTTTAAAGGTTTTTTTTTTTTTTTTACATTATGTGTATGAGTGATTTGTCTTATGTGTAAGTACATTACGTGTGTGTGGTTCCCGTGGAGGCCAGAGGATTACCCAGATCCCCTGGAGTGCGAGCCACCATGTGGGTGCTGGGAACCAAACCTGCACCCCCTTCCAGAGCAGCAGGCGCTCTGAACCTCTGAGCCACCTCCCCAGGCTCCCTTTATCTATTTCGAACAAATTCTGAATTATTACACAAGAGAAGTTGTGCTTGGACGTCTGACTGGTCAGTGTGTGTTGTCCCTGATTCCTTTAAAAACTACTGCTGCTGTTTTCAGTGCTCACAGTGAGGGGTTCATTAGCCTGTGTCTGACTGGCACTAGTTTCCGTTTTTATGATTGCTTTGAGTTAATCTCTTTTTGTGTGTGTGAGTGTGAGTGTGCGTGTGCGTGAGTGTGTGTGCGTGTGCGTGAGAGAGTGTGTGTGCGTGAGTGTGCATGAGTGTGTGCGTGAGTGTACGTGTGTGCGTGTTAGTATGCATGTGTGTGCGTGAGTGTACGTTGTGTGTGAGTATGCACGTGTGTGCGCGTGAGTGTATGTTGTGTGTGAGTGTGTGTGTGCGTGAGTATGCATGCGTGTGTGAGTGTGTGTGCGTGTGTGAGTGTACATGTGCGTGAGTGTGTGTGTGAGAGAGTGTGTGTGCGTGAGTGTACGTGTGTGCGTGTTAGTATGCATGTGTGTGCGCGTGAGTGTACGTTGTGTGCGCGTGAGTGTATGTTGTGTGTGTGTGTGTGTGTGTGTGTGTGTGTGTGTACGCGCGCGCATGGAGGCCAGAGGTCAGTGTTGAGTGCCTTCCTCAGTTACTCTTCCCCTTACTATCCCCCCACTCCTGTTATTTTTTATTTTTATTTTATGTGCATGAGTGCTTTGCTTACTTTTCATGTGTGCTGTGCCTTAGGAGGTGAGAGGAGAGGGGCATTGGATCCCCTGCAAATGGAGTTAGAGATGATGGTGAGCTACCGTAAGGTGCTGGGGCACAGTTCTTCTAGAACAGCCAGTGTTCTTAGCCCTTGAGCCATCACTCTGGCCCCTGTGGCCCCTGTCTTTGAGACACAGCTCATTGGTTACCTACGCTGGCTGGCCAGCGCGCCCTTGGGATGCTGTAGTCTCCGCCTCTTCAGTTCTAGGATGACAAGTGTCCACTGCCATACTGGCTGGCTTTTTAGAGGATGGAAGGCACTTTAATGATTGCGCCAGGTTCCTGGCCCGTCTGTCCGTCCATCCATTCATCTATCTCCCCTCCCCCCCCCTTTTTTTTAAAATTGAGACAGGATTTTATTATGTAGCCCTGGCTGTCCTGGGACTCACTCTGTAGAGTAGGCTGGCCTCAAACTCAGAAGTCCTCCTATTTCTGCTTCCCAAGTGCTGGGATTAAAGGTGTGCCCTTCCACAGCTTGGCTTCCTTCTTCTTTTCAAATATATTTTATTATATTTATTTGGTTATTTGTGTATTTGGGGTGGGGAGAGGCATGTTGCAATCAGAGGATAACTTGGGGAGTTGGTGATCACCTTCTATATGGGTCCCAAAGATCAAACTTGGGTCTCGAGGCTTGGTGGCAAGTGCTTTTATTCACTAAGCCATTTTGCCACTCTCCTTTTTAGATAAAAGCATGAATTTACTGTGTTTGTTGGGTTTTGTAGTGTTGTGAATTGAGCCCAGGGCCTTGTGAATGAGAGGCAGTCTTTGTACTCTGAACTACACTCCCATTGTCTTCCCCCACCCCTACCCCCAGTCAACTCCTTGTTTCTTTTCTTGCAATGCCCCTCACATGCTAAGCAGTGTGTTTCGCTGCTGAGCTATACTCCTAGCCCGGAGTCTTCTCTCATGTCTTTCTTCTTCCAAACCAACTGTAGAGTGTTCTTCGTTATTTATGTTGGCTTGTGTGGGCGAGCTCTGTTTTTACTCTCTTGTACAATTCAGCAACCACCTCTGAGCTGACACTTGCACAGGGTGTACCCTCAGAGCTCCTGAGTGTAGTCCTCAACTGCTCAGTGAGTGCTACATGATGAGACCCCTCCTTATTTGCAAGTTGTTAGAGTTGAGAGTGAAGACAGTGGAGTATAAATAATTAATAGTGTCAGTGAACCTTGAAAGATGGCTCAGAGGTGTATACAGGAAATGGTGACAACTTCCCAGACCAGAAGGTCTAGTATGTCAGATAAAATAGGGAAGAAATTCAGGTAGCTGATTTTCCATCCTGCTAGATCAGGGGATGAGGAACGTCGGGGGAGATAGGATGCCCTTGTGATGGAGGGTTTTGGGGGTACTGGCACCGTTCATGTGAATGGGAAGGTGAGGAAGATGAAGCCATTGTTAAGTACGTTGAGTCTGAAAGTGTGGTCATCGTGTGAGCACCTGCATGAACCTGTGAACCCTGGAGCTCTGTGAACTGTTTCAGACCCTGAATGCTGGGGTGACAGGCTAAAGCCCGTATGTCCGTGTCTCTTTTTCAAGGTAGAAATCAGAAGCTTTGGCCAACACAGTCTACATTTGTTTTAATGTAGAAGTGTCATAAGTAGTTTTTATTGTGTTTGAATAAGCAAGTTGTGGTAGGATAACCTATTTTAATATTCTTGTATTTATGTGCTGATCATATTCCCCCCCGGCTTCCTCCTAACTTCTAGTCTTTACATTCTTATTCCTTTTTATGTTTTAATCTCCTTTTTGATTTTTATTTCTCAGTACTCACATTATTTATGCATATTGTTAGATTTTTCACCTGTCTTTGTCACTGTTAAGTTAGAGTTCATGAAAACAAATTAAGAAGCCATCCCATGACTTTGTATCTTTAATCATACTGTATTCTCAGATGTGTGTCATGATTCATGGCCTTATTGCATCTCCTGTTTATCTTTTATTTTCAAATTAAAAAGTTGTTATTTTATCACTAGTGTTGTGTGCGTGTGTGTGTGCTTGCCACACCGATAGTGTGGATGGCAGAGGGCAGCTGTCAGTCTTCCTGCCGTGGCTCTGGGGATTGAACTCGGGTCCTCGGGCTTACACAGAAAGTGCCATCTCACCAGCCCTGGTTTTTGCTTATGTATCTAACTTTCTTACTTACTTACGTGAGGGGAGGTATGCAGGTGTGTAGAGAGGTTATTGGGAAGCTTTGGGTCTCAAGTGTCATTATCAGAAGCTGTCCATCTTTGTTTTGAGACAGGCTGGAGCTCCCAACTAGATTAGGCTGGTCAGCAAGCCCCAGGGCCTGACTGGTCTCCACCTCCCAGTGCTGGGATTGCAAGCATGTGCCATCGAAGTTGGTTCTGGGAATTGAGCTCAGGTCCTATGCTTGCCAGGCAGATACTTTCCTGACTGAGCTTCTTCCGAGTCTTTCATTTTTACCCATTCCCTAGAGACCTGAGTCTAGACCTCTTTTTGAACTTCCTTACTGCCTTTCATTACTTGTTTCGTTCCTGCACATTACAGATTGCTTTATTCTTTGTCAACATTGTTCATAGCCAAGTCACTGGTACTGTGACAAATCCCTGTCTGTATTCCTGGGAAGGCAAGGAGACTGACTGTTCAGAGAGCCTTAAAACCAAGCATGTTATCTAGATCTTACCTGTGTTTAATCTTATTTACTTATTTAATCTTATTGCTAGTAATTAACTTTTGACTACTGATTAATGCAATCTCCTAGTATATCTTTTCCCATCAGGATATCAAGGCACTTTGAATTGTAAGCAGACTTAAATTAGGCGGACTTGATGTCCCAGTACCTCTCTCAATAAAGAGCCCAGCAGAAGACCCTAGTTTGTATGCATAAAGAGAAGATCTAGCCTGGAGTCATTGTTCTTTCAGATCATGCACATATTTACTTAGTGTCTCTATGTTTACATACACACATACACATATAAATGAAATTGTATTGTTAGCGTTTGTGCATGGCGTATGTATGTGTAGGTTCCAAGGATGGAATTTGGGTTGTAGGCTTATGCAGCAGGTGCCTTTACTTACTGGTCTACCTTGTAGACCCCAACATGTGTTTTTTTGATTAATGTATACCATTCAGAAGTATTTTTTTTTTTTTTTTTTTTTTTTTTTTGGCTGGGCAGTGGTGGTGCATGTCTTTAATCCCAGCACTCAGGAGGCAGTGGCAGGCGGTTCACTGTGAGTTTGAGGCCAGCCTGGTCTACATAGTGAGTTCAAGGAACCAGAATAGGTTCCAAAGCTTCAGAGAAACCCTGTCTGGAACCCTCCCCCCCAAAAAAGGGAAATAAATAAAACAGTATTCATTTATAGACATTAAGGAAAAAATATATAGTACAATTTGTCAATATTTCAGTTTTGAAGGTCTAGCAATCAGAAGAATGGGACTCCTGTAGGTGAAAGTCATTTTGTCTGCCTATATGGCAGCCCTGTGCTGTGTCTGAATCTCCAATACAATCTTTCCTGAGAGAATGAATGCCTGCGCCAGAGCACCTGGGCCGGCTCCACCCTGCTGTTGTTTCCTCCTGGCCGCGTGTTCAAGCTGGTCAGTTGACATGTGGGTGGCCCTGACTCCGTTTTACTGTGGAGGTGTGTGTGTCTGCTTGACCATACGTGAGTCTTGAGATGTGCGGAGTCTTCTACCTTTGTTCTCGTCAAGGTTGTCTCAGAAATCCTGTTCTTTTATTTGTGTCTAAATTTTCAAGTCAGCTTGTCTCTGAAAAACTTACTTCCCTAAAATGCCTGCTGGGCATTGGTGGTGGCACAGGAATTTATTAGTTCCAGCACTAGGAAGGCAGAGGCAGGCTGATTGTGAGTTCAAGGCCAGCCTGGTCTACAGAGCAAGTTCCAGGGCAGCCAGTACTGTTAACACAGAGAAACTGTGTCACAGACCAATTTCAGGCTAGTTGATGCCTTACCTAACTGAATAGTTACATCTATAAAAATGGTACATTTTCCCATTTACTTAGGTCTCTAGAATTCTTTTCCTTTCCTTTTTCTTTCTTTCACCTCCCCTCTCTTCTCTCCTAACTCTCTTTTTTTGTTTCTTGTCTTTCGGGACAGGGTTTCTCTGTGTAGTCTTGGAGCCTGTCCCAACCCTCTCTTTACTCATACTTGCTTTATTTCAGATTCATTTTTTCCATTGTTGTTGCATATTTATCTAAATAAATAGTTACATTTATATATTCCTAAATATAAAAATAAAACATGCTCGGTCCATATGTACTTATATGTATGCGTTTTCAAGGCTGAGGTTTTTTTTTTTTGTTATGTTTTTAAGATTTGTTTATTACGTACACAGTGTTCTGTCTGCATGTTTACCTGTACACCAGAAGAAGGCACCAGATCTCATTGTAGACAGGAGCCACATGTGGTTGCTGGGACTAGAACTCGGGATCTGTGGAAGAGTAGCCAGTGCTCTTAACCTCTGAGCTCTTAACCCCTGAGCCATCCCTCCTTTTTTTAAAGACAGGTGTTGTATGTTCCCCAAAATAGCCTCATGCTCATCTTCCCACCCCAGCTTCCTGAGTACCACTGCACTCAGTTCTGAACTCTTGTAGGTTGCAGTGTATAAATTTATCCCCAATAAGTCCTTTCATTGTGATTGCTAACAGTATTGGATTTTAAATTTCAATCCTGAAGTCCGTTGTTTTTAGAAATACAAGTGTCTGCTGGACATAGTGGTGCATGCTATGTAGACCAGGCTGACCTCAAGCAGAGACCCCTTGCCTCTGTCTCTGCCTCTGCCCCCCGCCCCCGCGACCCCGCCCTCTGCCCCCTGCGCTCCCCCCGCCCCCAGCCTCTGCCTCCGCCTCCCAAGCGCTGGGATTAGAGCGGGCCTTCACTCTTGGCTCTGGAAGTTTTTTGAGCACTGACCTGTTGTGTGGTATTTTGTTTGTGTTCTGACAAATAAAGCTTGGAGTCAGAGGATGGAACTAGCCAGTACTTAACCATAGAGGTCTGAAGGTCTGCCCAGAGAGGGACAGGAAGTGATAAGGCGTTTGGGGGAGGACCTAGTACTTTTGGCTGGAGGAACAGAAAACAGGACGCAAGTGTGGCTGCTCCCTGCTTTTTTGACCTTTCAGATCTTTACCCCAATATCCGACTCCCGATTTGTAATTGACAGGTTAACTAGATTAATGGTTCACTGACCTGATTCCACCAGTGGAAGATTGTATGCCAAATTCAGTTTTAAGGGTCACAGTCAAAAATCACACAGTAAAATATTTCATAAAATTACCTTCAAACTTGGTGTATAATGTGCATATGGGATACAAATGAATTTTGTGTTTAGACATAACAAACACAAAACAGATAAAAGATAGTTCATGCTGTGTACTTCTGGTCCCATACTCTTTGGATAAGGGCTTCATCTTGCAGTAGATCAGGACTACAGGTACGGCTTCTCCAAAGCGTAGGAGAGAGCTGAGGCGTGCAGGTGTGAGCCTGCTGATTTCACGTGTCTGCACTTGGATTGGTTATTTCAGGCTGTGTATTTGTGATTGCCAAAGTGAGTAAGGTAGCTTTGGACATTCTAATTTTCATAGCCTGCATTCTTGGCTGTATTCTGCATTTTTCTGTAAACATTAACGAGTTCTTTCATACACTGGAATATGAGTTTTCAGTTGAAGAGACCTCTGTCCAGAGGAAAATAATTGCATTATAAATACATTTTTATTCTTTAAAGATAAGCATTCAGTTTTAACTCAAGACCAGTAATCCAGGTTATGAAATCGTCCTCAAGATCTAAAAGAATTTCCAAAATGTTTAGTTGATAGAAAATAGTTTTTGTAATGGAATTATTATTACTAAGAAATGTCTGAGAAGTGTGTAATAGCATATTTATAAAGTTTTATTGACTTTTTTCAAATAACTCTAATAAAAATAGCAAAATAACCACAAACATTTAAGATGTCTACCCAGAATACTAATTTATTGGAGTAATCTCACCTCTAATATTTTCTTCTTCTCAAGGTATCACAGACGTCGTAAGAAGCTGAATCCTCCCAAAGACAGGTGACTGTCCTTGATTTGTGAAGCATCAAGGAGAGTTTGTGTCTTATTTGTCAGCTGAGAAAATGCAAATGGTGTACTCGTTAAGATGTCATATAGGAAAATAATAAAAATACCCTTTCATATGTTTAAATGTGTATCTCATTGCTTTTATTCTGAATTTGAGATTCTTATTTAGAGAAGCCTGCTTGATCTTATGATTCTTTTGAAACATTAAAGTCTGCTTCTCTTATTTGTTTTGACTTTGAGACAGAGTCTCTAGTCCTGGCTGACTTTGATCTCTTTGTAGACCAGGCTGGCCTGAACTCACAGAGATCTACCTGCCTCAGCCTCCCCAGTGCTGGGATTAAAGGTGGGCCCACCACTGCCTGGCCAAAGGGGAATTAAGTGCTCTACATTTTTCTTTCTCTTTTTTTGTTTTTTGTTTGTCTTTTTGTTCTTTCCAAACAGGGTTTCTTTGTGTACGTCTGTCTGTCCTGGAACTAGCTCTATAGATCATTCTGGCCTGGTCCGACTTTGCCAGAAAGGAAGTCTAACCAATGGTGGTGTGATGGGAGATGTCATTCTGTATGTTTCTCATACTGGTTAATAATAAAGCACTGTTGGCCAATAGGAAAGGAAGATAGGAGGGACTAGGAGACAAGGAGGAAATAGGAAGTAGTAAGGAGGAGCCAAGATGGAGAGTCTGAAGAAAGCAGTATGCCGCCGGCTCCCCGGTAAGAGAAATACATAGATCAACTGAAATGGGTTAATAATTAAGGCAGAGCTAGCCTATAAGAAACAAGTAACCGGGCCAACAGCATTGTATCAAATATAGAGTCTCTGTGTGTTATTTGGGGCTGGTGTGGCAGCGGGACAAGACCGGGCGGCGGCAGGCAGAAAAACAGTACACGTTACAGTGGTGTCACATACCTTTAATCACAGCACTTGGGAGGCACAACCTGGCCTACAGAGTGAATTCTGGGATAGCCAAGGCTAAGGCTATACCGAGAAACTCTGCCTTGAAAAACATAAAAATAAAAAAGTCTGATACAAGCTAGTCAGATATACCCTGACAATGGACTCACACGCTGCTGGGGAAATTTGTCCTGAGTGGGAAGAAGTTACGGACAGAAGTAGTGTGTGTCATTATGGTGAGCAAATATATAGACGGTTATGTGAGGGCGAGAGACGTAAAGAGATCCCTGTCCTGTGGAGAGAGACAGATCTGTAGAGATGAAGGTGATGAGGATCAGGCTGAGGTAGCGGGCCTGCCTGTCATCAGGGGCCTTGCCATCAGATGTCAGGTTCTGGGCTGCTGCCAGGGGCTATGTCTGGATGTGTGTCCCCACTGCACCTGGGGATGACACCCATGGTTACTGGTACAGGGAAGACCACTGACAACTGAGGTCTGAGTCATAGTGTTGTCCAAAGGCCACCTCGTGATGCTGACCTGTGAGGCCTGTGTGGTCACCCAGAGACGCGGTGACATCAGCCCTGAGGGTCTGCCCAGGGCCATATCAGGGTCTGTGGCCCCAGTGCAGCCATAGTCCGCATGGATATCTGGGGCTCAGGTTACCTCCAAAGGTGGTACAGATGCCCAGAGTCTGGCCCGACACCTCAGGCCATGCTGCTGCCTGAGGATCCTGGGACCACGCAGATCAGGCCACCCAGGGCCATGCTGACTTCCAGGTCGAGCTGTGGCCAGAGACCATGTCTGGGTCTGTGGCCCTCCCTACCCCAGCACAGGGTCTGTGTTGAGGTATGTAGTTCATGTTGCCATTGGGGCCCATGTGACTGCTCGGCGTCTACTGCCACCTGGGACCTTGTTGGAGTTAAGGGTATATGACGCCACCTGAAAGGCCTAGTCCACCACCCAGGGCCATTGTGACATCCAGGCCCAACCTCCAGCTGATGGCCATGTCTGGGTCAATGGTCCTGCTGCAGCTTGGGTCTGTGTTAATGTCCGTTGTGAATCAAGTATTGAATTGTGTTGAACTGTGAGTTGATGTACAAGGCCCTCTCTGAAATGGTCCCACCCCCACCCCAACCCCCCCCCTGGGGAGAGCTGACCCTGCCCCTCACTGGCCCCAGGATAATGGACCCTGATGACACTGGCTTGGGAAAACAGGCGCCAGCCCTAATAGAAGAGTTGGACCCCCAGATTGGGAAAGATGGTTCCAACCCTCACCCTGACGTGGAGATTTTCACTGCCTCAGACTCCCAGTGACCCAGACTGACCAACTCAACAGCCCTCCAGGTACACATCCAGGGCATTCAGCTGACACACCCCAACAGTGCCCAGTCTGTGACCCACTGGAGCGTGTGAAGGTCCTGTAGAGCCGTGGCCAAATGGTTTACGTGGGCAACAGCAGGATGTCTGGAGCTTCCATGCGGGTCTAGTGTTGATGGTTTGCCAGAGGCCAGAAGCCTTGAACCTGATCAACAGCACTTTACATAGTGAACGTTTGCAAGGAAAGCTGTTTCCACAAAAGGGTATACTGTGAGATACACAGCAGCTCCCAGAGCCACCAAGATGAATGAAGAGGCCGTGGAGAGGCTAAGATGGGAGTGAAGTGTTTGCTTTTCCCTCTCCTTTGTTTTGTTTGTTTTCCCCCTGTTGGTTGTTTTTGTTTTTGGAGACAGAGTTTCTCTGAGTCACTGGCGCACGCCTTCAATCCTAGCACTCCGGAGGCAGAGACAGGTGGGTCTCTGAGAGTTCAAGGCCGGCCTGGTCTACAGAGAGTTCTAGGGCAACTAGGGTTACACAAAGAAACCATGTCTTGAATTCCCACCCCCAAATTATGTTGATTTATATTGAAATAATTTCAAGGATCAATATGTTATAAATGTGGAAGAATATAAGACTTGTGGGTCAAAACCATGTATGTTCCTGTGAGTCCAGGCTTGACTTGTAAAGAGTGAAGGACTCTAGACTGGCAGAAGTACGTAGTCACATGTCAGTGCTTTGGAGATTAGACTTCAGTGCACTGAAAATACAGATTGACGCGGCTGCTGCAGCTTCCGTTTTCATGCGTTGCTGATTCTGACTTCTAAATAAATAAAAGCCCATTCTCCCCTCGCTTCGCTGTATCAGGGACAGAGTCATTCCCCCCTCACCATCCTTCCTGTGAAAAACCAGGGCAGGGTTTCAGCGGGCCTTTCGGATCAGGATCCCACCCATGGGATCGCTCCTTTAAACCGAGCCAAGAACGAAGGGCTCAGTTCCCTGACCCGTGAGGTGGGTGGGTTGTGAAGCCTCAGCCCGCAGAACACATTCTTCATGAAAACCACCAGAGGGCACTGTGACACAGCGTTCAGCCTGAGCGCTTCGCTTCCCCTGCGGTGTGACTTTGAAGAACTTAAACTTGGCAGAAAATTTGAATATTCCTACTTGAGAACGGGGGTGGTTCAATAAATATCATCGCCAGGAGTCATCCTACTTAGTCTACCATTAAATATCGATGTAACTGCTAGTTGGGAGAAAACCTCCTTTTTAATTGGGCAACAGTAAAGGTCTGCAAGATCCAGGGTGATATCAGCAGGACGCCTTGTTTTTCCTAATGACGTAATTTTCTAACTGTGGATGTAATGCACTGTTGTTTTTAAAAACCGAGGCTAGATAGAAAATACTGACCCACTCAAAGATAGCATTAACTTAAAAAAATGTAATTAACAATTTTTAAAAATGTGTTTGTTGTGAGACCTTGTCTCACATCATAGCTTTCCGAGGCTGGCCTTGAACTCCAGTGATTCCCTGCTTCTCTTTCCCAGTGAAAGCAGCATGCACCACCATGCCGGCCAGTTAGGCATCTTCTGTGTGGTCTATACTTTTAACTGACCTTCACATTTGGGATGTATAGGGCTCCTTGTGCCTGACACTGCCTGGTATCTTCACCATCTGAAGGTAGTCTTGTAAAAGCAACTACCTTGGCACAGGGTTGATGTATGGGATTTGGGGTGGAGATGCACCTACAAAATTCCTGAAACAAGGCTTTTGAGATTGTGTGTTTGGCCTTTAAACTGCTTACTTTTGTGTCATTCCCGACTTTACCTGCCTGCAGCTAATCACTGAGTAACATTAAAGCTGAAGTATATTCATGTGCAAGATGTAAACAAGGCTTCCATATGTTCTAGAGACATCTTTAATTCCAAGTGTAGTTTTATTTTTATTTTTGTGTGCATACAGTTCCCATGGAAGATAGAGTGAGCAGCAGATCCCTTGGAGCCTGAGTCACGTGGGTGCTGGGAATTGAACCCTGGTCCTCTGGAACAGCAGAAGTGCTTTTAACCACTGAGCAATCTTTCCAGTCCTATTCACAAGTATTTTTAGAAAAAAAAAAAAGTGTTGGGTGGTGGTGGCCACACCTTTAATTCCAGCACATGGGAGGCAGAGGCAAGAAGATCTCTGTGAGTTCGAGGCCAGCCTGGTCTACTGAGTGGGTGAGTTCCAGGACAGCCAAGGCTGTTACACAGAGATACCCTGTTTCGAGAAAACAAACAAAAACATGAAAATAAAAAAAGAAGAAAAGGAAATAGGATGCCATGCCATTCCCCCTTCATTTTGGATAACTTATGGACCCTTTGGGGAGCTCTGGACCCTGGGAATATTTCCTAATTTTAGCTGTATAGGTTTGAGTTCCAGAAGATAAAATCAAATTGCTTATCACAGGTTCATGAACACTGTTAGTTAGCAAACTGTTTTATTTATTAAAGGCATAAATGAACAATCCCATTGCTTTCTTTAAAAAAAAATAGAAATTTAAAATAACTTTCTAATATAATTGCCAAAATCATTTACAAATAAACAAAACCAGGATTGCACCTGGTTTCATGCAGTGTTGAGAGGCAGAACCCACAGTTTGGTTAAGGAGGGTTGTTTCACAGAAAACCATTTTAAAATAAAATGTACATTTTAAAGGCAGAGTTTTCGGAGATGTGACAAGTGTATATCTATCCATATAATCATCACCTTAGTCAAGATAAACACTGTATCAGCGCCCAAAATTATGGCTGCCAATCACCCCTGACTTACAACCCTAAACAACCACCAATCTGCTTCCTGTCACTATCAATTAGAATTTTATACAACTAGAATTTCAGAGTATGTCCCAGTGACCTTCCTCCCGCCCTTCCCCCCGCCCCCCAGGTATGAAGGCAAGGGTGTAATAATTTCACTCGACCAGCTAGAGGGCTCTCTGCCCAGACCCACTGACCCAGGAGAAAGAGACCTTGCAAGGTCTTACGCCTCTGTCTGCCAGAAGCCACACCCAAAGGGGTGTGACCTTGCACGTTCCTAGCAAGACACCACTACACAGATAATGTATATACTATTTGTGACTCATCCATGATATTTCATGCATTAGTTCATGTTTTACTGCTGCCTTAATTTTTTTTTCCTATTGCTGCGATTAAACCCGTGGCTAAGGCAACGTGTGTGTGTGTGTGTGTGTGTGTGTGTGTGTGTGTGTGTGTGTGTGTATTGGAGGGGGCGGGGTTTGCTTAGTGTAGTGGGAATTAGTTTTCTCCAAAAGGTCCCGGGTCTTAGGGCGTGGCTTCGGTGTGCGGACGTGATCCCTTATAAAGAAGAAGGGTCTGGCTCTCTTGGGTGGTGGTCTGAGCATCCTGCATCACAGCATCTTGTGCCTCCAGGGCCAGAAGCTCATGGTGGCGTTTTACCTTCATTGTGTGAGTGTTCCCTAAATAAACACTTGTTATTCTTTTACTCGGGTGTTCGTGGGCTTCCTTAGTTTGCCCTCAGTGTACCGTTTCCCAGGGTGAGTCCGTTATCGTGGCAGGAATCTTGGCAGTAGCCAGGCCGATGTGGTGCTGGAGCAGTGGCTGAGACCTTACCTACCCTCGAGTTGGAGACAGAGAGAGCAGAGGCTGGACCTGGCCTGAGCTTTTGAAACCTCAAAGCCCACTCCCAGAGACAGGCCTCCTCCAAGACCGCACCTCCTAATCCTTCCCAAACAGTCCAATGTATGAGCCTATGAGGCCATACTCATTCAAGCCCCCACAATTCCTTACATGGCTACACCACAGTTTGTTTATTCACTCACCTGTCCACAGACCTTTGAATTGTCTTGAGGTTTGGATTTTCATGAGCAAAACACTTGTAAACATTTGTGTGCGAGTTTCTGCGTGTAGACGTGTTTTAATTTCTCTTGGGAAGGAATAGTTGGGGGTTTGTGTTTGACTTTGAAAGAAACTTGGTTTTCAACCTTTCTCACACACATATTCCTTATAACCTATATCTCGTTCTATAATCTTCTCCATTTAACATAAGGTCTCATGCATTCCTGGTTGGTCCCAAACTTGCTATTTACAGCCAACCTCCCCTTGTGAGTGCTGGAATTATAGGTAAGAATTATCAAACCCGGTTTAATGTTGCTTTAAAGAACCAAACTTGGAAAGCACTCAGTTAACTGTGTACCCAAATCTTATTTTATAGACCCCCTCCCCATTATTTAGGGAGGCTGGAGAGATGGCTGAGCAGTTAAGAATGCTTGCTGTTTTCGTTTGCTTGTTATCCCCCCGAGACAGGGTTTCACTGTTTAGCTCTGGCTGTCCTGGAACTCGCTCTGTAGACCTGGCTGTTCTCGGACTCACAGAGAGCCACCTGTTTCTGCTTCTAAAGGTGTGCGCCACCAAGGACCTACTTGAATGCTGTTCTTATAGAGGTCAGATCCCAGCACTCAGGCAACACACAACCACCTGTTACTCCCGCATCGGGGATATGATAATCGCTTCTGGCTTCCATGGGGACCTGTGTACATTTTAAAAAATTGGACTCTAGAAAGATGGCTCAGAGGTTAAGAGTACTGGCTGATCTCCCAGAGGACCTGGGTTCAATTCCCAGCACCCACATGGCAGCTCACAAGTGTCTGTAACTCCAGTTCTAGGGGATCTGACACCCTCACACAGATATACAAGCAGGTAAAACACCAATGCACATAAAATTAAAAAACAAATATAAAAAATCATAATTATTATTTGTGTGTAGGTATACATGTGCATACACGAATTCCCCAAAGGAGCCAGAAGAGGATGCTGGATTCCCTAGAACTGGAGTTAAAGGTGGTTTGTGAGCCGCTGATGTGGGTACTGGAAACTGAACGCAGGTTCTCTGAAAGAGCAGCATTCCTAACCGCTGAGCTCCCCAGATATAACTAACTTTAAGCAATAATACAAAAGTGAAAAAAATTGCATTACAGACAATGTGGTTTGAATTCTTTCTTTGTAAGAACACAACTGGCTGTACAGCTGCAATGGCCAGAAAATATTCTGCAGTTATCAAAATTCAGGAGCTTGGCTCAAGGAATGTGCTTAGTGAATTAGTAAAGATTATAAATTATGGAAAGGCTAATGCAGTGAGTTTGAGGTCATCCTCTTTGTTAAGTGATAATTTGGAAGATAAACAGCGAAGCAAAGCTCCATCCGGTACTTTTGATAGCCCCGCAAGAAGCCAATTTGGCCCAGCATTTTAAAAATACAAATTGAGCACTTAGAGATATTAATTTGCATGATATTATTAAAATTGTGATTTTAAGAATCCTTCCATTCCAGATTAGAATGCAATATGACTCCCAGAGGCGGATAAAATCAGAGGTCGTGAGGTAGGCTCACTTTTGGGAGTATATACCCAGAAGTGTAGTAACGCTTTTTAAAGAAAGCTTCCATAGGGTTAGATTAATTCTTACTCTCACGGGTGGATTAAGGGTTACTTCTCTTCCTGTCCTGCTAGCATTCATTATTGCTCGCTCAGATTCTTCCTTCCTTCCTTTTCGTTTTGTTTTTGGAGACAGGGTTTCTCTGTATTGCTTTGGAGTCTGTCCTGGAACTTGCTCTGTAGACCAGGCTGGCTTCAAACTCACAGAGATCCTCCTGTCTCTGTCTCCTGAGTGCTGGGATTAAAGGCGTGCGCCACCACCGCCCGGCTTGACTGTTTCTTTTGCTGTGTAAAAACATTGGAATTTGATTTAGTCCATTGATCAGTTCCTCCTCTTAGCTCCTCAGCTATTGGAGTCCTTGGGAAAGTTGGGCAGTAGTGGCTCAGGGGGTAAAGGCACTTACCCCTCCAGCATAGCAAACTGACTGTGGTTCCCATGGGGAGATGGGAGGAGATGATTGGCTGCATAAAGTTATTGTCTGCACGGATGTTGTTCTGTTTTTCTCTAGTGATATAAACACTTCTAATAGCTAGAAGGCTGTGTCCTTTATAGGAAGCTAACTCCATTATTAGAGTCTTACTATAAAGTGTTTGCTTGGGTTGAAAGCAGTATCCCTGTGGCTTGTAATTCTTAAACTTGATCCTGCCCCTAGAACTACAAAGTAAATGGACTCCATTTTACAAACGATAGCTCATTGGATATTTAAGAACAATTATCATTCATTATTTTTTTCTGGTTATCCATATGACATGTCTTCAAACGTCCCCTCTCTTGGCTGCCCTTCCTTGGGCCCATACATTCATTCATTCTTTTAAGAGCATCTCTCTGAAAATGTCTTACCCAAAACTGAGCACTTTTTTTTGTTTTTTGTTTTTTTTTTTTTTTTTTTGGCTCAGAACACTACTTGTACTAATGGTGCGCATAACACATTCAAGTTTTGGGTTTTTTTTTTTTTTTTTTTTTTTAGCAGTCATGCCATCCAGTGGATTCTCAATGAGTCATAATTTCTTTTAAGAGGGAATCAGAATATCAAAATAGGCTCTAAATTCGGATGATTCTTTATGCAAATTCACTTTCTGCCCTTCTTGATTCCTTGCAGGGAAGAAAGGAGAAAGTTCATTTGCATTGCTAACCACACTGATTTTTATTTTTGCCATGCAATGTTGGAACATGGCTGTCAATGCCACCAAGGAAGAATTTTAGCAAGGGATGACATGTGTAGAAGCTTCACTCTGGCCAAAGGGTGGAGACAGGCTGGAGTAGGGCAAGATGGGATGCTGGAGGCAACATTAAGTGGCTGATACAGTAATTAGGTGACAACTGACAAGGGTCTGGATTAGGGAGACAACACAGAGGATTTAGAGGAGCTGGATCTCAGAGATACAGGGTAAGGAGCAGGACTTCACGACTAATTCATATGGGAATGAACATGATGATTACAAGATGGGGGGACATGGACACACACAGACACACAGACACACACACACACAGAGAGAGAGAGAGAGAGAGAGAGAGAGAGAGAGAGATCTTTACATCCAGATAACCCAGCACTTACAGTGAGGACTGTCTTTTCCTGTTGGGCATTAAGGATCTTAGAGAATCCTAACATCCCAGCAACCCGAATGAAATGCGAAAATCTAAGTTCACTTCACAGTTTACCTAAGCGCAGTTAGGAAGAGTTACTGGGCCAACCATGGAGTAACTGATGCTCTCCTCTCAGGGAAAACGAGCACTGGCTACTCCACTACTCACAGCTCTGCCCTTAATTTGGTTTGCCCTTGTGTCGGGGTCTCTGTAGCTGTGAAGAGACCCCATGACAACAGCAACTCTTATAAAGGAAAACATTGAATTGGGTGGCTTACATTTTCAGAGGGTTACTCTGTTGTCATCATGATGCAACATGGCGGCGCCCGGACAGACATGGTTCTAGAGCTGAGAGTCCTGTATCTTGATAGGCAGGCAGGAGAAGATGGTCTGACTCCCTGGGTATGGCTTGAGCATATATGAAATTTTAAAGCCCACACCTCCTCATCTACCTAACAAGACCACACCCATACCAACAAGGCCACACCTCCCAAAAGAGCCACTCCCTTTGGGGGCCATTTTCTTTCAACCCCCCCCCTTGGAGATAAGGTTTGTGCTTTTCAGTCATAAACTTCTCCTGTCCTCTGATTGTATCCAATCTGGAGCCGAGCTTGCTTCCTTCAAAGTTGTACACTGTTACCCAACCTAATCCCAAATGCTCTAATAGGTTTCCTGCAGCTGTTCTCCTGAGAAACCTCAAGGCTGCCTATGTTGTCATCCTCTGTCATCTCCTTTGCTGCGTTCGGTGATAAACTCAACTTGCTCAGTTCTGAGTGTGTCCCTGGTGGTGTCTGTTTGAAGAGCGGGGCACTAAGTATAGTTTCCTGCTAGTTAAGAGGCTGAGGCAAGAAGATCGTGAGTCTGAGGCCAGCTCTAGTAAGACCTGCTCTCAAAAGAAGACAATGTGAAGAGGGAGGATGGGGGGGGGGGCGGGACAGAAGGAGAATGAGTATTCAGAGTTATGCGCTTGGGCAAGCAGATGTTGGTAGTGCCAGCGATGGGTAAAAGCACACTGGAAGAGAAGGCAGTGTCTTCCGTTTTTCTTTGCGATATCAGCAAGTTAAAGCAAGTAGGGATGTGGAAGAGGCAAACAGGTGGGTGTGTAGTTTTGGGGCTTGAGGAGATAACTGTCAGTGTGTCTGTCTACCTAAACTCTCCGTGTATCTGTGTGGTAGCTGAATAACACTGGCCCCATAGGCTCACATATTTGAAAGCTTGGTCCACAGTGAGTGGAACTGTTTAGGAAGGACTAGGATGTAGAGAGCCACCGGTGCCATTCCCGAAGATGGCGCCGGTTTCCTGTCCATAAGCCAGCAAGGCGCGGATGTGCGATCCACGTCATGGGGTGACCGTTACGAGCGTTGCGGGCTGCACCTGTCAGTAACGGACACAGCTCTGCTGCACCTGTCAGTAAGGGACACAGCTCCTCTGCAACTGTCAGTAACGGACACAGCTCCTCTATATAAGCAGAGCCCTTTTTCCTCCTCGGGGTCTTCCCTCAACTTGCTGTAATGAGCCGTGCAATAAACATAGCTGCAGAAGAATCCTGTTGTTGAGCGTCGGCCTTCAGGCAAGGCGATAGCCACGCTAGGAGGTGTGGCCTTGCTGGAGGTAGGTTACTGAGGGTGGGGTCTGAGGTTTCAAAAGTCTGCCCTGGCCCAGGCTCTCTCCCCTACTCCCTTCCTCTCTCTGTCGCTGTCTGTCTGTCTGTCTGTCTGTCTGCCTCTTTGCCTGAAACTTGATGATCAGATGTGAGCTCTCAGCTACTTTTCCATGCCATGCCATCCATGGACTCACCTCGGAAACTGTAAGCAAGCCTCCATCCAATGAAATGTCTCCTTTTAGAACTTGCCCAGCTCACTTTGTTTCTTCACAGCAGTGGAACAAACTAAGACACTATGTAACCCACTACCCTAGAGCAAATGTTCAACTCTGGGGGGGTCTGGGCAAAATGATTTCAATCAACATAGCTAAGGATAGCTAAGCTGGAGGGTGGTTATTAAGTGTCTCAGCCCATTCTGAATTTGCAGGTTAAACAGAAGGACAGTGCAGGGGGCAGGGTTAGTGAAGTGGGTCTGGTTGGTCATTGTCTCGGATCTGGTTCTGCAAGGTGTTATTGATGGAAGGTGATGGTGGCAATATCGCCGTGGTGCCATCTTTCTGGACTCCGCTGGTGTGGGAATGGGGGGTGGGAGAAGACTTAGGGAAACTTTCAATTACCTTGCAAGGATGTAAGACAGGGCGGTCCAAAGGCTGCCAGTGAGGTACGCAGCTACCCAGATGTGTCAGTCTTAAAGCAGGGTGAGATAGAAGGGTAAACATGTTTCCACAAAGTCATTCTTCTGTATTAAACAGAAGAACCCCAGACTCAAAGGGACAAATTGGGTACATTCTTTCTCATCGATGAGTCCTAAATGATAATTTTTATGCACATCCCTGTATGTGTGCGGGGTATAGGTCATGAAGATAGGAAAGGGACCAGGTAGAAACGTCAAGGTGGCGTAGATGCCTACAGGAAGAGTTAGGCAGAAGCCTGATCCACAGTTTCAAGATGAAGAGGACCTATGCAAAACGAAGGCCCGATGCCAGGCTTGCACTCTGCTTTTAGCTTCTTTGTAGCCCAGGGAGCAAGTGACACTTTTAGCTCCATATTAACAACCGAAACCAGGATTAGCCACGGTTGCCTAAGAGAAAGCAGAAAAAGAAAAGGAAAAAGGCTGAGGTCAGAAAGCCAAGAGAAATGCCATCTATTTATGAGATGGGGGGGGGGGGGAGACTCAAGGAGCTGTCTGAAAAACGGGAGTTGAAGATAGTGGCCAGGAGTTGAAGGGCTGAGCTTCCAGACGGAGGGCGCGATGGGCGGCTCCAGACACGGCTGAAACTCCAGCAAGACAAGGTTTCCCTGCAGCTGCCATCACTTTTGGGCACTGCTGTTTCCTGCTTCACCACACGCTGTTGCAGACATGCTTCCGGCCCGAGCTCTGGAATCCACTTGTTTCTAAGGAGTCCTGCTTCCTTTTAGTGGAACACAATGTCTAGAAACCAGAAACCTGTTTCTTTTAAGGAAACTTCTCTGTAAGAAGTTGTGGTTGTAACGGGATGTGGTGGCACATGCCTTTGATTCCCAGTACTTGGGAGGCAGAGGCAGGTGGAGCTTTGTGAGTTCAAGACCAGCCTGGTCTACAGCGCGAGTTTCAGGACTGCCAGACTGGGTCTCAAAAAAAAAAAAAAAAAGAATGAAAGAAAGAAAAAGTAGCTGTGATTATATCCTATCATTCAGGTGTGAAAAGAGAGAGTGAAAATGTAACCTTGATAAGAGCAGCAAGGGTCAGGTATGTAACTCAATTAGCAGAAGGCTTGCCTTAAAAGCCTGGAGGCCTGGGTTTCATGTCTAGCACCACATAAGCCAGATAAGGTGATACGCACCTGAAATCTCAGGAAGAAGGAGAATCGGCAGTTCAGGGCCATCCTCAACAGCAAGATCAAAGCCAGCCAAGAGGTGAGGTCTTGTCTTTCTTTTCTTTTCTTTTTTTTTTTTAAGAGTAACAAAAATAGATATCCAACTCCAAGCTGAGGGTCACTTTACCATCTAAGTCCCAGAGTAGCAAAGAGAGTCCCTGAGGTCTCAGGGCAGGGAGATTTTGTTTCTGAAGGAATATAACCTCCTGGGAAACATTTGGGCATCTACCTGTGACAAGAATTTATCTCAGCACCTATTGCAATGATTGCTTTCTTATTAATGGAAGCATTTTTGCTGACTTACTGTACTCCATCATTGAGCGACGAATTTGAGGTTTGACGGGAACATCTCTAACTTTATGGATGCAGCTTTCCAGCCCTTTTCCCTTGTAGCCATGTTGAGGAGATCCCTACCTCCTACCACAGTTGGTTAGGCAGAGAGAAGTTAGCACAGCACACAGCTGGTTTGAGCGGGCACACTCCAATGTCTTGATGCTGAGCAAGCACATGACCTGGGCACCAAGAGCCCTTCTTCAGGGCTTGAAAACATGGTGCTGGGTCAACAGGCTTCTTTTCTCTCTGAGACAGATGGGGGAGATGGAATTACTTGTGGCATAATTCCCCTGAAGAAAGCAGGTGCAAAGGAAGCTGATGGAAAGATTCTGGAGCTAGGGAGGGTGACATGCTTGTCACACACACTTGAGGTCAAGTCCCCAGAACCAGTATAAAACTGGATTCAGTAATGTCTATTTCTCCATCAGAGAGATGGGAGGTGAGGACCAGAGACTCCCTGAAACCCCGGCCTGCTATGCAGCAGCAGAAAAAGTTAACAAGAGAACCTGGTCTACAAGAGGTAGAAGATGGAAGCCAACATCTGAGCTTGTCCTCTGACCCCCCCCCACACACACCCCACACACATCATCCACACACACACACACACACACACACATCATACACACGAGAGGGGGGGGGAGAATGGGGTGAGAGAAGATTCCAGATGGTGTAGATAACTCTGCTTCTTTGTCTGCAAGTCACACAGCTTCCCCACAGAGATCTCCTTTTGCCTATGCTGGTTTGACTTGGGTTTTGGTTACATTTGGCTGAGAGAGAAATCTCACTCTGGCAGTGGCTTTGTATGGGTCTGGCTTTAATTTACATAGTCAAGAACTAACTTTGTATTGTTAAAAGTTAACTTCATTTTAATAAGTGTCCCCAACATCTTACTCAAAATGGCATAAGACACAGCGACCACAATGACTTGCCTTTTCCCCTAATAAAAGCAGCAGATGTTCAGAATGCCTCCGCTTTGTGTGTAACATTGGTCTGCATCAATCCAGGCGGGTCCCAAGTGTCTTTTCCATAGAGACAGCCTTAGTCGAAATCAGTGGTTTTCAGCCTTCCTAATGCTGTGACTCCAGCCATAAAATTATCTCCCTTGCTCCTTCCTGACTGTAACTTTGCTACTGCCATGAACTATACTGTAAATATCTGATACTCGACCCCTGTGGAAGGGTTGTTCGATCCCCAATGGGGTCTTGGGCCTCAGGTTGAGAACCACCGGTATAAATCATGTTTTGATTCCTCATCTCCCTATCCCACTATTCAAGCTCTTCGAGCACTTTCTTCTGGAAGCAAGAAAGGCATCTCTGGTAAAGAGAAAGTATGCGTTTTATCTTTGTTTGGTTTTCGTTCCTGTTTGTTCCATATAACGTTCCAAGCACCTCCTCAGGTTCACACCTTGTCTGTCCAGGACTTCCGGCTATCCAGTTTCCTTTCTCCTACTCAAGCTCTTCGGGCAGACAGGAAATCTGATCTTTGTGTTTACCCAGATACACTCTGATGTCAAGGACAGCTGTCCAAAGATGACTAAAGGCAGAGTTCTTAGAAGAGAGTGCAGGGTCTGGTGCAGCGCTTACAACACCACCATGGTAGTTTTCCTCATCCTACCCATTCTTAGAGAAGGAACTTCCTGCTTCCTCCTGGGGAATTCCCCTCCTCAGCTCCGAGTCTGGATTCCAGCAATACCAAACTTTCACATCAAGAGCAGAGTTGTGGTCCAGCCTCGAGGCACCCTGTACAAGAATTAAACCAGGGCAGCAGGGGAGACTTCAAGACCTTTGTGAGTGCCACCATCAGGCAAGTTTCCTATCTCTGCTGGCTGAGAACCTAGGGACTTGTTAAGGCTGGAGTTTCTGCAGCCATTTTATGGCTACGAAGTGATAAGTCATCTGTACAAGAAAAGAGAAACCAAGTCCTAAATTACTTGGCTAGAAAATGGTTATTGTTTTGTAAATACATTTAAATATATCTTTGTGTTAAAACCAAAAGGTTCTTAGCTGATATTAAAAATAAAAAATCAAGGTCAAGTCACTTGGATAAGAGGAAATTCTGGACACACATGCACACAAATGTTTGTGAGTTTCTTTTTTAAAAGAACATGATCCCCAAGGCAAATGAAAACTCAGAATTTTTGGACTAACCAATCAGTAGTGATATACTTGCTATGGCATTCATCTATGAAAGAAACAAGGTGGGAGGGGTGCTGGAGAGATGGCTCAGAGGTTAAGAGCACTGACTGCTCTTCCAGAGGTCTTGAGTTCAATTCCCAGCAACCACATTGTGGCTCACAACCATCTATATCCAGATTTGATGTCCTCTTCTGGCTTGCAGGCATACATTTAGATAGAATACTATATACATAATAATAATATTTTTAAAAAGAAGGAAAAACAACAAAACAAACAACAAAAATGGCAAATAAAAAAAAAAAAGAAAGAAAAAGAAACAAGGCCCAAGCTTTCTCCCTTAGAAATCCAATAAGTTGTCAGGATAGCAAGACTGTGAGAGCTATAACCCAGTCTCTATGGCAACAATCCCTTACAATGAGACAGCTGCTCTGATGAGCAACTTTGAGACACCAGGAAAATCCACTGAAACGTTGTAATATGCTTCTCCAGAGGAACAGAACTGACGGCATGCATATACAACTCTAACAGGACTCTTTGGATATGCTGACAGGATCAAAGGATCCCACAGCGGCCATCTGCAGGCAGGAGAGCGCAAGCCTCAGGATTGAACAGGACAACTAATGAAGCCTCTGTGTGAGGCTGGGACCCTAAAGGCCTCTAGATCAGTGGTTCTCCACCATGACCCCCTTGGGGGTTGAATGAGTCTTCCATAGGTGGCGCATATCAGACATCCTGAATATCAGATATTTACATTATGACTCATGACGGTAGCAAAATTACAGTTATGAAGTAGCAATGAAGTAATGTTATGGTTGGGGGTCACCACAGCATGAGGACCTGTATTAAAGGCTCACAGGCTTAGGAAGGTTGGGAACCACTGTTCTAGGCTGTTACTGGGGACATCTGTGCTCAAAGGCTGAAGGCTCTGGAGTCGCCTGGTCAGGTGGCCACACAAAACCACAGTTGGAGAGATGGCTCAGTTAATGCTTGACAAGGAAGAATAAGGGAAGTTCGGTGTCCAGAGCCCACACTAAAAAGCCAAGTATGGGGGCTGGAGAGATGGCTCAGCAGTTGAGAGCACTGGCTGATCTTCCAGAGGACCCAAGTTCAATTCTCAACACCCACATGGCAGCTCACAACTGTCTGTAACTCCTGTTCCAGGGGATCTGACACCTTCACACCAATGCACATAAAATAAAGTTAAATTAAAAAAAAAAGGGGACCAGGTATTGTTACGAGTAGGTTCTTCCCTGCTGGTCTGGACCCACCGCCATGCCAGCCCCCAATAATACACAGAGACTCTGTATTTGATATTATGCTGTTGGCCAGTTACTAGTTTCTTATCGGCTAGCTCTGTCTTAATTATTAACCCATTTCTATTAATCTAAGAACTTCCCATGGTCTTATCTTACCAGAGAGAGGGGCTGGCATTCTGCTCTCTCCGTCCTCCATCTTGGATCCCCCCCCACTACTTCCTCTCTCCTTGTCTCCTAGTCCCGCCTATCTTGCTTTCCTATTGGCCAACAGTGCTTTATTCATTAACCAATAAGAGAAACATATTTACAGAATGACATCTCTCATCAAGGTATGGTGGTGGGCATTTGTAATCCCAGCACTGGGGAGGCAGAGACAAGATATCTCTGGGGCTTACTGACCAGACAGTTACAGCATAAATTGGGAGCCCTAGGTCCCCTTGAGAGACTCTGTCTCTCAAACAAGCAAAGTTGACAGCTACTGAGGAAGGACACACACATGTACATACACACACACACATACACACACACACATACACACACACATACACACACACATACACACACACACATACACACACACACACATACACACACACACATACACACACACACAGACACACACACATACACACACACACACATACACACACACACATACACACACACACAGACACACACACATACACACACACACATACACACACACATACACACACACACATACACACACACAGACACACACACACATACACACACACACATACACACACACACACATACACACACATACACACATGGTTATGTGTCTATGCAGGCTCATAGAATTTTAGGTCAGGAGGAGCCACAGTGACACATTTCCTCCTGTGGGGCCACACCTGCTCCGACAAGGCCACACCTCATAGTAGAACCACGCCCTGTAGGCTTATGGGGGCCACTTGCATTCAAACCACTACGACATACAGAAACATCAGAAGGAATAAAAACCCACTGATGAATAATATACTAATAAAATCTTTACATTAGTCAGCACATTTTGATGAGTTTCGATAGCTAGATATGCCTGTGAAACCATCAGCTCAGACAAGGCACACTGCATATCCCAGCAGCTCAGAAATTTCCATCCTCCTCCCTACTCATCACTTATCCCTAGCCCTTCCCCTGCACTGGCTTTTGCCATCAAAAATTAGATCTGCCTATTTCTAGATTTCATGCCAATATCGTCAAATGGAATGGGCTAAGTTACCTGTCTTGAGCTTTTGAAGATTCTTCTGTCGTGATGTGGAAGGGGTCTGTGCCTTCTAATTGCTGTGTAGGGACTTATATGACTCTATGGCAGATTTGTTTGTTCTTTCTTCCGTTGCTGGACGTTTGGGTTGGTCCCAGCAGCAGGAACTTTTTTTTTAAGGTTGCTTTAACTATTCGAGTTCAAGTCTTTTGTAGGCATCAACCTTCCTTTGTCTGTGAATAGAAGGACCAAGCCTTGGGTCCTTTGGTCATCTAAAGACCCCCTTTCTGAAAACTCAAACTCCTGCATGGTTCCCCCTGCTTCCCTGGGGTGTCCCTGTACACTGGTCTCTTCCTTTAACTCAGAAGCTCGGCTCCGGTCACGGGGTCTTCTCTGCCTGAAGCATGCTTGCCTTCTGCTTCCTGCCAGCCTTACCTCATCCTTCAGGTCTACCCACCAGCGACCTCTTGCTGTCCATCTTCACAGCTGTGTTCTTGGTCCCCAGCACTCAGTGAAATGGTGGTTTCTGCTGACATCCATGATTGTTTCATATCTGCTTCTCATACAGCACAAGAGAAGGCTGTGTATCTCTTTGCTTCACTCGGAGCCTATCGTGGTTTCTGACACCTCCAGTAGTTTATAGCAGCTCTGCATCAAACTCTTCATCTTCAGCTTGTGATCTAGTCCAGTGATGCTCAACCTTCCTAGTGCAATGGCCCTTTAATACTGTTTTGTAGGCAGGGTTTTCTGTCCCACCAGTCAGTTCTGTCACATCAGTTGGGTCCCAAATAATCACCCAGAAACTTATTATTAATTATAAATGCTTGGCTGATAGCTTAGGCTTGTTGCTAACTAGCTCTTATATCTTAAATTAACCCATATGGTGGTGGTATCTTTTTTTCAGCATGGTGCGTTCATCTCCTGCTTCCTCTGAGTCTGGCTGGTGACTCCCCATGACCCCACCCTTCTTCCCAGCACCCTCTAAGTTCGGCTCTCCCACCTAACCTCTTTCAGCCTAGCTATTGGCCAGTCAGCTCTTTGTTAAACCAATGACAGTAATACATACTCACAGTGTACAAAAAGGATTATTCCACAGCACAATTCCTCATGTTGTGGTGACCCCAACCACACAAGGTTCCTTTCTGTATGAGTAAGAGATCTGATCAGAGCAAAGAGTAAAATCTACAAGATGTGGGTCAGTGTATTCATTCATCCAAAATGAGACTGTGTATTTTGTTTGTGTATTAGTTTGCCTTCCATCTCTCTAACAGATGCCTGAACAAACCAACTGTACATGTAATGTGGACAATGTGTATGTGGATTTGCTTGCCCATGCATGCACATGCCCATGTTGACACATGTAGATGGCATAGGTCAATATCTGGTATCTTCTCTCCACTGTGTTTTATGGAACAGGTTCTCTAACTGAACTTGGATCTCACAGATGCAACCACACTGGCTGGCCAACTAGCTATTGGGATCCACCTTAGCTCTGGCAGTATGGGCATGTCCCATGATTCCCAGCTTTTACATGGGCACCAGGGATGGACCTCAGTTCACTTCTGCATGACAAACACTGTAACCATTGAGCCATCTCCTCAGCCCAGGAAAAGGATTGTTTTGGCTCCCAGCTTTGGAAGTCTAGGTCTATGGGGGTTCACCTCACTCCTTCAGTATGTGGGAAAGCACCACACCATGATGGACTCATGGAGCAGAGCAAAATCACTTCCCTCATAGCAAGGGAATGGAAAGGAAGAAGAGAGAAGATTCTATTATCCTCTTTAAGAATGTTCCCTGTTGGGGCTAGAGAGATAGGTTAGCAGTTACAAGAATTTGCCTCTCTTCTAGAAGACCAAAGATTGTTTACCAGTGCCCACATCTGTTGGCTCACATCCACCAGTAACTTCAGCTCCAAGGGGTCTGATACCCTTTGCTGCTGATACCCACAGACATGTAACCATATGACATACATTCCCAGACACAGATAAACATACAAACACACTCACACACACCACATCAATAAAAGTAATACAAAATAAACCTTAAAAAATGATTCAATTCCAAACAAGCAGTCCTGAAAACATACATGTAGGAGAAACTGTGGCCAGCCCAACCCAAACCGAAGGTCCCCAGGTCAGCCCACATGAGCATGTGTATAAGGCACTTTCTCCCTGAGCCAAGCCTGCCTCTATACCCAGAGACTGCTGACGAGAGACACCTGACCAGAGACACCAATGGGGAAAGGACACACAGCAGAGTCAGCTGCCTGAGCCAATGGGACCTTGGGAGGGGGTGTAAGGGCGGGGCTAACTTCCTTAATAAAGAGACTGCAGCAGGCTCTGCTACTCACTGACTCCCAGTGCCTGAGTCATTGGTGCTGCATCTTCTCACCCCTCTCCCAAGGGGTGTCCCAGCAGGGTAACCTGCAATGCACGCACATATACAAGTAACATTATATAGCCCAAGCTGTGTAGTAATATTTTCTCGTTGAGACTGTTAGGCAGCAAATAATAACATTGTGACTTCTTATTACTCATGAAAGTTCAGCCTATAGCTTAGGTGTGTGCCTAATTAGTATGCTGTCATTAACTTAACCCATTTCTGTTAACATACATCCTTCCATGTGGCTTTGTGGCTGTGACCTCTCCATTCGCGTGCCCTGCTTCCTCTGTGTGTGGCTGACAACTCCGCCATTTTTCTTCCCAGAAGTCCCGCCTATCTCTCTTGTTTAGCTACTGGCTAAACAATCACAGCAATACGTCTTGGTAGTGTACAAATATCCCACAACAAATATCCCCCTCACAGAGCTGGTTTGTTTCGGCATCTGCTAGAGAGATGGAAGGCACACTAATACGCATACTAAGCACACTGTCCCACTATGGGTGACTGAGTGGACTGGCCTGCTTCTCATTGTAGATTCTACTCTTTGCTCTGGTCAAATCTCTCTTAGTCACCCAGAGAGGGACCGTGATGTGCTGTCATAGATTTCGCCAGGCTGGTTGTAGCCCTGGGAAAAGACCAGACAGTCTGTTTTGCTTAGCTTTGTGGGAAGGGAAAAAGCCATTCCAGTCTTAATACTTCTCACCTAGATCAGACCACTGTGTAAATAAAATTCCTGTGGAACTGGCTCCCGATCAGAACACGGCATCCAAGCAATCTAAGGCACCGAGCAAACCCTCCACCCGGAACTAGGCCAAAGAACTGTTTGTTTCCTTCGAGCACATTACACTGATAGAGCTGTCAAGACTGACAGCTCTGGGTTTCTTGGAAAGTGGAAATCTTTCTGAGAATTGTTTCAGGAAAAGAAAAGGAAAGAAAAGAAAAGAAAGAAGATAAAATGCAATGAAATACGGGCTGGGTAGATGATTCTGGGCACTTGCTATGCAAGCATCAGAACCTGAGTTCGAAACCCCCACCACCCACACAGAAAGCTGGGCATGGCCTTGTAGGTGTGTGTAACCCCAGTGTGGTTGGGAGCTGAGCAGGAGTAGGTCACTGGGACTTCCTGACTGCTAGCACAGCTCCAGGTAAGAGCTCCTCTTTCCATTGGGCAGGACACCTGACATCCTCTGGTCTTCACTCTTATGACTTCTACACAAAGGAAAAAAAGTGGCTTCTGTGGTGGGAAGCAGAACTGTGAGGCATTTCACCATTTGACTGGCCAGAGTGGGACACTCAGGGTTTGGTTTCAGTAAGCAAGGCCTGTTCAGGGATGTTTCAACCATGTTCTCCCACCAAAACTCCACGTGTATGCAGTAAGGAAGATGATTGGTCTAGGACCTGGAGGGATGAGGGCTCAGTGGTTAAGAACACTGGCAGTATTTCCAGAGGACCTGCGTTAGATTCCAGAACCTACATGGTGGCTCACAACCATCTGTACCTCCAATCCCAGGGGATCCAATTCCCTCTTCTGGCCCCAGTGGGCACCAGGCACATACATACAAGCCAGCAAAACACCCAATCTCATACAATAAAATAAGGCATTTAAAAGATGATTAATCTAATCTTACATACTCACTGACCGTTCACTTCCCAGCTTGGCTTTGTAAAAAGCAAATGGACACATGGATGTCCTTTCTTCTTTAGCTGTGAATGTCTTTCTCATAAGAATTCGAGTAGAGGAAGGATCATGATGTTAAAGAAACTAGCATTAATCTTTAGCACATCTCAGTCCCTTTGACTCATGTCATAAAACGTGTTTTTTTTTTTTTTTAATTTCTTAACTTTATGTGTATTGTTGTGAAGGTGTCAGATCCCCTGGAACTGGAGTTACAGGCAGTTGTGAACTACTGTGTGGGTGCTGGGAATTGAACCTGAGTCCTCTGGGAAAGCAGCCGATGCTCTTAACCACTGAGCCATGTCTCCAGCCCTAAAATGGAGTTAGTTTTAGACTCAGCAACTGCTTCTAAAAAAAAAAAAAAGCATAGAAGGATGTTTGCCTTGACTTTATTCAGAGGCACATAGTCTTTGAAGAGGGAGTCAAAAGTGAAGGTATACACTAGAAAGTCTGCCTTCTTGTTTTGTTTTTGTTTGTTTTCTTTTTCAAAACAGGGGGTTGGCTGTGTAGCTTTGGAGTCTGTGCTGGAACTCACTCTGTAGACCAGGCTGGCCTTGAACTCACAGAGATCCACCTGTCTTTACCTCCTGAGTGTTGGGGTTAAAGGCGTGAGTCACCACTGCCTGGCCACATCAAAATATTCCTAAGGTCTTCAGATCTGTTAAGCGGGTAGTGTGGTGACCAGTGCAAATGGCCCACATAGGCTCCTATGTTTGAGTACTCCATTCCCAGTTAATGGAACTTCGGGGGAAGGACTGGACATAAGGCTGGCTTTGTTGGAGGAGGTGTGACACAAGGGGAGAGGATGGACTTTGAGGCTTCAAAAGGCTCCACCCACCCTAGTGTGCTCTCTCCCACTCAATGTGACTTCTCAGCTCTCCTGACCCTTTGCTAAGCCAGTACGGACTCCAGCCTTCCAGATCTGCAATGCTAACTAAACTCTTTCTTTTATAAGTTGCTTTAGTTATAGTGATTTTTGTCGCATCAATAGAAAGGGAACTAGTACAGATAATAATTCTATTCTTTGTTTCTATTTGATTTTTATTTTATGTGCATTGGTGTTTTGCCTGCATGCATGTCTGTGTCAGGGCGTTTGGTCCCTTGGAGCTGAAGTTGCAGGCAGTTGTAAGCCACCATGTAGGTGCTGGGAATTGATCCTGGGTCCTTTGGGAGAGCAGTCAGCTCCTTAACCATTGAGTCATCTCTGCAGCCTCAGTAATTCTATTCTTGCATGTTTATTCTAAAGAATTATAATAAATATAGGCAAGGGTCTATAATAGCCAGTCTTTGCTTATCACAGGATGATATGTTCCAATACACCCAGTGTTATCTGAAACTGCAGATAGTAACAAGCCCTATATGGACCACACTTATTTTTATCCATCTATACCTATGGCAGTTTAATTTACAAATTAGGTAAAATGAGATATTAATTGCAATAACTAGTAATAAAGAGAATGAATGTAATACACTGAAATAAAAGTTATTTCAAAATTATGAATTATTCACATCTAGAATTTTTTATTTAATGTTTTTGGATTGACTATAGGGAAACAATTGAAATTAAAACCACAGATAAGGGGACAATTGCAGTATATTCAAGGAAGGTCATTGCTATGCTGTTTACATGATAAGGGAATTGGAAACAGACATGATGTTTAACAAAAAGAGAATGACAATATATCCTAGGGACAGCTTATCACAAAATATCACTAAATTCAATGTTGGTAAACATGACATAATAATACAGAAAAGATCCCAATGAAAAAATGTACCTAGAAAAGGGCCTGAGATTGTAGGTAAATATTTGCTCAATAAAAACATGAGTGTGTATCACTTTATAATCAGAAACAATTATTTTAAATTAACTGGAAAGATTACATGTTCTATCCCCCAACTTCTGCTGCTACAGGCTCTGGTTCCTTCCAAGCATGTCAAAGGGCCAGGTGTTCTCTCCTTAATGAGTTTGGTGATTAAAAACCTCAAGGCCATGGTTGCCATCCAGAGAGCCACTTTGCAGAGAGATGAAGATGGTGAAGAGTAATATAGGAGTGCAGAAATTTGACATGGGAATCATGTGTGTTGACAACAAGACTATAAAACACTTTAACACACTGGCCAGAAGGAAAAACATCCCAAATAACGTGTTTTTTTTATCGTATTCAGGAAAATCTGAAAAGAGTTTCCCCAGCTAGAGCTGCCAGGTGACTATAGTCTGGGAGAAATCTTCCCAGGGCTACACTGTAACTTCTGGCAAAGCAAAGAAAGTGATGAATATCCTGACTGGGCTGGTTGAAGGGTCTTCCTGCTATTGCCTGCCCAGAAGTGCACTAACATCCTTGGAGGACGGGCCTCTGTAGACAAGCAGGAGGGGAGGGGATGGGCTGTCACCCTGACACTAGGCGCTCTGTGACCTGAACTTCTGTCACCCTGCTCCTAAGAGCTGCCTTGGGCCCTCACTTTTCCTGAGGTGTAGGCTGAAAGTTCCCAAATGCCTGGAAATCCTGGCCTCTTAGGACTAGAGGTCAGAAAACCTTTTCCCGTCTCCAGATCTTTTTTTCTTTCTTTCTATCTATCTGTTTATCTAAAAAATTGGCTTGAGAAATAAAGATTAACATTTTAAAAATGTTAATTTTTAAATTAAATTAAGTGTCAACACTTCTGGACAGGGAAGAAGAGAAAGACAAGCCCAGGAAACCCCAAACTTGACCTTGACACTAGCTCATGGCGGACACTCAGTGGGAGCCAGGTCTGTGTCTAGTATCAAGGCAGGCTTTTGTACAAAGACGTTTGTTAATAATAGTTATTGAGCACTTGGGGAGAGTTTTCAACTGAGAGGGTGTCTTCGTGGTCTTTTAAAAATTGTACTTTCTCTTTCATTGTTTTGATGGGTGAGGAGTTAGAAACATTTCTAGCTCATCAGCTTCATTCAATCATTTGAGGAACCTACCACTCCTATTTTTAAGACAGTGATCGCGGGCATTCTTGAAAAGTATCCGCCACAGGGTCTGAGTTAAAAAAAGAGATGCAAAGGATCTAGATGTAGAAGCCTGCCCCAGCCCTCCTGTGTGTGGGGGTTGAAAGTCATACTCTGAATCATAGGCTACACCTGTGGAAACTGGCCGCTTACTTATAAAGAGAATGTTAAACATGGAGGTCAGGACAGAGCTATCAAAGCCCAGAGTCATCCCTAGCCCTGGAGCAAGGAAGCCTGTACTGAACCATGTGGTCCTCCATATTGTGAAGGCTGGGGAAAGTTTTACCCTTTTTGGAGACATTCTTTAAGAAAATGATTCAAAGCCAGGCGGTGATGGAGCATGCCTGGTGGGGGGGGTGTCCTTCTCTATATCTATTTCTCTTATTGGTTGATGAATAAAACACTGATTGGGCAGTAGCTAGGCAGGAAGTACAGGTGGGCCTGTCAAACAAGGAGAATTAACTCCATCTTTACACGCCTTTAATTCCAGCACCCAGGAGGCAGAGGCAGGAGGGTCTCTGTGAGTTCGAGGTCAGCCTAGTCTACAGAGTGAGTGCCAGGACAGGCTCCAAAGCAATACAGAGAAACCCTGTCTTGAAAAACTAAACAAAACAAACAAACAAACAAAAAGACACGGTATGACTAATAAATACAGAATACACAATCCCAACTGCATGTTCTCGGGCAAACTTCCCCTTGGATGCGTTCCCGAATGTCCAGTGGTATTCCAAAGTTCTCTACCGGTCAACACGCGCTTTACAAGAGCACACAGAAACAGTCGCTGCATTCAAATATGCAGTGAGGGGTTCCTATGGGACAGCCAGGACTGAAGCAGCACTTCATTCAATGGTCAGCTTTCCCTCACAAAAACTGAGGTGGCCAATTCGTACAGAGGTGGTTTTACTTTGGCTCATAGTTTTCACTTAAAATTTTTTTTTTATTTACTCACAGGTGGAAGCACACGAATGTACATGTGCACATATGGAGGCCAGAGGACAGCTTTCAGGAGTTGGTTCTCTCCCTTCAGCACATGGGCCTGGTGATGCTAACACTGCTGCTCATCAGCTTGGACAGCAAGCATCTTTACTGGCCAAGCCATCTCGCCAGCCCCAGCTCAGAGTTCTGCAGTCTCAGGCCCTGTAATCGTGGCCCCACAGTACTGGGCGCACGAGGAGTCAGTGCACTGTGTGGGAACACACGTGGAAACAGAATTGCTTGGGCTTTGTCCAGGCAGCAAGAGAGAAGGGAGGAATCTTGGGCCCCACAAGACACCTTCAACGGTATACGCCTAAGATTTGTAATATTGACAAGTGGGCAGGCTCTGGAATCACTTTTGCGACAAATCTCCAGGCATGCTTGTGAGGGATCATGCAGATTAGGTTAGCTGAATGTGTTTCATATATGTAGGATGAGTTACAGACATATACACAACAAAATTCATTCTATTGAACAAATAGAACAAATATGTCCCACCATAAAAGTTAAAAGCAGTTTTTAAGTCAAGCCATTGTAAACTAGGGACCCTGTGTATAATAATGGTGAATAACTGGGACTGTGTGTGCATGGTCCTGCTCCCTAGGCTGGTGTCGTGCATGAGATGGAAGAGGCTGGCTGACCGGGATGAACGGCTTTTTGCTTGCCGACTGTGCCCCAGCATGACCCCTGGGGTTCAAACCCATGCTTCCATGACTTTGCAGTAGTCTCAGACTCTGAAGCCCAAATTACCCCTCATCTTAAGTTTTTTCTTGTCACTTTTGTGACAGCGACAAGACAAGGTAACTAATGGCAAGCCCCGGGTGGTCTTTAGGTCCCATCTCTTAAAGTTTCTGCTGCTTCCCAACAGTGGCGCAGGCTGGACACCATTGATGTAACATGGGGACTTGAGTAGACATTCACTCCAATGACAACACCCCCTCACTCCATGATAAAATTCTACAGCAGTCTAAAGAAAGCACTCCAATGTGTGTGTGTGTGTGCATGTATGTGTGCATGTATGTGAGTGTGTGTGTGTATGTGTGTATGTGTGTATGTGTGTGAGTGTGTATGTGTGTGTCTGTGTATGTGTGTGTATGTATGTGTATATGTATGTTTGTATGTGTGTGTGTGTGATGTGTGTATGTGTATGTGCGTGTCTGTGTGTGTGTATGTGTGTGTATGTATGTGTGTGTGAGTGTGTATGTGGTGTGTGTGAGTGTGTGTGTTTCTGTATGTGAGTGTGTGTGTGTGGTGTGTGTGTATGTGAGTGTATGTGAGTGGTGTGTGTGTATGTGTATGTGCATGTTTGTGTGTGTGTATGTGGTGTGTGTGTGTATGTGTGTGTATGTATGGTGTGTGTAACTCACATCCTGTATATTATGGGCTTGTCAATCCCAACTGTTGTTCCAGTTCCTTAAAATCTTTCTCTCTCTCTCTTATCTATATATCTATATATCGTGTTGACTTGATATATCAGGAAAATTCATTGTTCATTGAGTTGAAATATGTTACCTGGCTATCTGCTCTCTTTCTCTACACACACATACACACACACACACACACACACACACACACACACACACACACTTTTTGCCCTCTGACCCTCTGCCATAGTATTATCTGGAGACGTCCTGAAAGCCTCTGGCATATTATCCTTACTTTTCTGAGAGCAAGGAGCCTTTCTGGTTAGGGACTTGAGCAGCTAAAAGCTGTTAAATGCATAGAAGCCATTTGCTTTCTGGACTTGTTTGCCCTTGTTATCAGCTGGATGCAGAATTTCCTCCCTCTTCCTTTTTCTTCCCTTTTCTGTCTCCAAGAAATGGCAGAAAGAAGCTGTTCTGGGTGGCTGTGATGCAATAGCGGTCTCGTGATGACCCTGGGATTGCAAAAGTGGGCAAGGAAATTTGCTATCAGTGTTCGTTACCGGATATTACAATGCAGATGGAGTTTAAGCTTTCTTGGAAAGTGGCTCTTCGGTGAAAGTAAAACAGTATTCTTAATTTATTACACAATGAAGTTCCATCCTCCATCTGCTGGAAAGAAGATGACTTCAAGGGTCTGTCAATGTTAAAGACAGTTCTACTTTGAGGACAATTGTGGAACATTTGCTCAAATAATTTGCTCAAATAATAACTATCTCCGTGCTAGATAGCCTGGTGACTGCCACTTTTTTATTCATCCATTTATTTTACATCCCAGCTGCAGCCTCTGCCCCCCCAACATCCTCCCCTCCCAGTCTCTCTCCCCATCCTCCTCCTCCCACCCCTAATTCCCTCCTCTTCCATCTCCATCCAGGAAAGGGCAGGTCTCCTATGAGTATCAATAAAACATGACAATATCAAGTTGCAGTAAGCACCCTCCCAGGGGTGACCCAGTGCAAGGTGACTCAGTATGAGAAGTAGGGTCCCAAAAGCCAGTAAAAGAGGACTTAACCACTTTTTTTTTTTTTTTTTACGTCACCAAGACCTGTCCAGAGGCATCTTTGAGCACCCAACTTTCTATAACTCTCAGGTAGCCTCCATCTCTTCACAAAGGAAACAGAAACATCAGTTTTCTTTGTCATAAGTGATCATCACAAAACCGGGTGACTTAGAAGCATGGAAACCTGCTTTCTCACAGTTCTAAAGACCAAGATCCTAGAAGGTGCCAGCAAGACAGGGTGCATTCTCAGGTTTGTAGGAATAACCAATTCCCTGCCTCTCTCAGAGTTGTTGGTGCCTGCTGCTAGATTTGTGATCCAGGACTCAGGGTACTTTCTCCCGGGGATCATAGAGACTAAACTATGAACTCTTGGGTGACATTTTATTTGAAAAGAAATCGGGGTGAGGAAAAGGGACCACACTGATTGTGGGAGGGAGGGTTAAGCTCTCTGCAGAGAAACAAAATGTGTGTGGTTTCTGGAGTGGTCTGAGGGTTTGTTAGTCACGATGATGTTTCTTGGTTTGAGGGGATTTTCCTGTGCAAGACAGATCCACGTTCAGTTTGTCCTTGGAAACATCCCGGCACTATCTTGAATCTCTTGCAATAAGATAAAGGACCAGTGGCAAGCGGGTTTCATCCATTGTTGACAAGGAGGAGGGAAAGCCATGGTGGGCAGGATTTCGTGGTTTAAAGGCATGAGAATCTACGTTTGCCCTTCCACAAAAGTCCCAAGTCTGTCTCTCTGGCGTGCACCAATCATCTCCATCTTCAATGTCTTTGTTTCCCTCTCTTACTTTCCCCCACTTTCCCTTTCTCTTGACAACTGTCTTTGGACTTGGGACCCAACCTAAGCCAGCATGCTCTTACTGGAAAGAACCCTGAACTTAATTAGCCATGCCCGCACAGATTCCTCCTCCAAATTAAATCACATTCACAGGTCCCAGGGACTGGAACATGCACATATCTTTTGAGGGGCAACTCAACCCAGTACATAAGACTTCATAATTGTACAGCTCTATTTCCTACGTGGGCGGGGAAGCGAGGTGGATTCTTTCAGTAATAGCACATTGACACTTCCCAAGTTACGACATCAACTGCTTGGTGGGGAGAATTGTGACCTCTCCGCCCCTCCCACGTCCACCCCCATACTTGAAGATTTTACATCTTGAGAGAGATGATTAAACTAAGTGAAGTCATTGGGGGGTGGCTCCCTAATATAATCTGACTGGTGTCTTTATCAGAAAGGGAAATGAAGTTGCAGGGAAAGAGATGGCTATCTGCAAGCCAAAGAGAAGTCTCAAGGGTAATAATCATCTTTGCTGGGAACCTGACCTCAGGGTTCCTGCCTCCGGAGACCATGACAGTGCAAGTTGCTGTTGCTTTAGTAATCGGTCTGTGGCGCTTTGTCATGGCGGTCCTTCAAAGGAACACAAGTTCTACAAACACATTCTCTGTCATAGTTCCACATGGCAGAGGCAAGACCTTGCCAGGCTCGCTGGAGATAGCTAGCATATTAGGAGAGAAGACCCAAACGAAGACGTTCAGTTTCTTGTAATGTCTCAAGGATGGGACTTGTTATTCTTTTTTCTTCTCTTTCCTTCTTCCTTCCTTCCTTCCTTTGTTTCTTTCTTTCTTCCTTTCTTTTGTGTGGGGGTAGATGACAGAGTCTCACCATGTAGATCAGGCTGCCCTCAAACTTGAAAGACTTTAGTTTGCAGAGCAAGGATGTAGGAAAGGGGCAGGAGAATAGTTCTTGCAAGCGGAATATAGAAAATCACAAAGAATGGACACTGACATGGGTGGAAAGATCAGGAATTATGAGAACAAGAAAGGTTACTATGGTGATGGGGCTAGTGGTTATATGCTAGGCTGATCTTGTTAAATAGGGCTAGTTACTGAATCATTAAACCTTTGTGGAATAACTGAAGGCTCTAAATGTACAGCCAAGAGAAAGCCAGAGTATGAAAGAAGCTTCTCACAGGTCTTGGCCCACAACAAGGAAATAGGCCCCCAAACCTGGAACAAATGATTCCAGATGAGCAACCCTGTCTGGGTCATACCTGGCCAATGGACAGTCTGGGGTCTTTCCAAGTCATTCTATGGCTTTTCCTTTATCTTTTGAAGAACAGGTCATACCTGGGTGATCTCTCAAACATGAGATCATACTTTGTAATCAATCTCCTTGTGCCCCATGCATGTATGCTGATTTGTGGCTTGTCTCTATAAAAAGGAGCTTGAACCCTTTTCGGGGTGTGCAGCTTTCCCCGAGATTGCTGACACCCGAGTGCACTCGTTCAATAAACACCTCTTGCTTGTTGCATCTCCTGGTTTTGGTGTTTGTGCCCCGGGGCTCACCCATCAGCCCATCACGACCCCAGAATTAGGGTCTAACAAACTCACAGTAACCTACCTGAGATTCAGCTCCCTAGTCCTGGGATTAAAGACACCACCATGCCTGGCTTCACCTACGTCTTTTGATTTTCCAGTTAGCAGTGTTGTTTTCTGGTGACCATAGGGTAGCGCTTCTCTCCCTCAGGGGAACCTTAGGAGTAAAGGAATGGTGTGTGAAATAATCTAGAAAAGGATTGATTGCTTTGATGCAGGTTTTGATCCCCGAGCTAACGCTTGTGATCCAAGGACTGGGGTAATATGATTATTCTTGTAGGCAGCAACTGGAAATTCTATCTGAACCCCACTTCACTAGCCCTACGCATGGCACTCTTCATTTCGGAGAGGATGCTTCAGGTGGACTGTAGACTTGGAAGTCAACAGAGGGGCTAAAGAATGAGGGAAAGCCTTTCCGGCCGCGACGACTTCCCTATGAGAGCATGCCTCTCTCAACGCATCTCCTTCATCGCTCTCTGGAAAGGGAAAAGAGGAAACACAAGAAAAAACGCCTGGTGCAGAGCCCCAATCCCTACTTTATAGATGTGAAATGCCCAGGTTGCTACAAAATCCCCACGGTCTTAGCCATGCACGGTCGGTCGTCTCGTGTGTTGGCTGCTCCGCTGACCTCTGTCAGCCCGCAGGCGGAAAAGCGCGGCAGACAGCAGGATGCTCCTTCAGGAGGAAGCACCTGAGTCAAGATGAGTGGGAACCATCCCAACAAACACATTCTGGATTTAAAAGAAAAAAGAGCCGGGTGGTGGCGGCGCACGCCTTTAGTCCCAGCACTCGGGAGGCAGAGGCAGGTAGATCTCTGTGAGTTCGAGGCGAGCCCGCTCTACAGAGCGAGTTCTGGGACAGAGAAAGCCTGTCTCGAAAAACAAAACAACAGCAGAAAAAAAAGAGTAAGGGGAAAGCGAGAGTGTGGTCAGAATTAGGGCCTGAGCGGCACACTGTGTGAAGGCCAGAGGTGCGCGTTCAGCCTTCATGGCCCCTAGGTCAGGAGTCTTAAATGATAGCACCCTAGTCAGCAGTGGCAACAGCTGAGACAAAAACACATTTGGGCGGGGGGGGGGGGGAATGCTGGCTAATTCTGTGTCAACTTGACACAGGCTAGAATCACCACCTGAAGTAGAGAAAATGTCTCCACAGCACTGGGCTGTAAGTAAGCCTGTAGGGCATTTTCTTAACTAGTGACAGACCGGGGAGAGCCCAGCCCATTGTGGGCTGGTGGTCTTAGGTTCTGTAAGAAAGCAGGCTGAGCAAGAAAGACACAATGAACAAGCCAGTAAGCAGCACCCTCCACGGCCTCTGCATCGGCTCCTGCCTCCAGGTTCCTGCTCTGTTTGAGTTCCTGTCCTGACTGCCTTCAATGATGGACTAGGATACGGAAGTGGAAGCCAAGTAAACCCTTTCCTTCCCAACCTGCTTTGGGTCTAGTGTTTCATCACAGTAACAGAAACTAAGACAGGGAACCTACCTAACGTCTACTGAATCCCAAACTCGTGTGTGTGTGTGTGTGTGTGTGTGTGTGTGTGTGTGTGTGTGTGTGTACATTCTTACGTGTGTATATGTGTCCACATGTCTGAGGAAGCAGAAGTTGATTGGGTGTCTTTCTCAATCACTACCTTATTCCTTGAGACACGGTCTCCCACCCAACCTGAAGCTCATCAATTCTGCTAGACTTGGTGGCCAGAACACTGCAGGGATCCTCCTGCCTCTACCTCCCCAGTCCTGGTGTTACAGGTGTGCGTCACCGCACACCGGCTTTTTACATGGATGCTGGGGATTGAACTCAGGTCCTCCATCTTGTGTCGCTAACACTTTACTGACTAAGACACCTCCGCAGCCCTTGGCATCTGCATTTCAATAAGCCCTCCAAGATGATTCAGATGCAGGCTGGCATTTGAGGACTGTGATGTCATCCGTCTCAGGGAGGCTTATGTGCATGCTGTAAATGTGTTTCCTCCAGCTGAAACTTCAGAAGCAAGCAGTCAGTCTAGGGTAACCATGGAGGGGCCAGAGGCGTACATTTTTATAAAGCAAGCGAGGGAGAAAGGACATTTGCTTCAGGGCAGTCTCTGCCACCCGAGGGTCCGCTATTTGGCATCTTTCCACTTCTCTGAACAACACAGGAGAACATGGATCTGTAAGGAGCCCAACCCGGCACACTCCCAAACTGCCACAGAGGGGCACTTCCCGAAGTACTTGCTGAGCCCCTGGGGAGTGTCAACCCACAGTTGCATCTTTAAGACTGAAATCCTTCTAAAACAGACCTGCCCCTTTGTCACTTGCCGACCAGGACAACCCTAAGGGGCCAGACCTTGGGAAGATTTATGATCTCTCTATGACTCAGTCTGATTCTGATTTGACTTGACAGACAAGGACTAGGGTGCAGAGATGTCACTGGCTTCGGGGATTCGTGTGTGATCTCGGAGGGACATTGTCCGTGGCACATCCCAGTACGTAAGCCTTGTGGCTCATGCCCCATTTATGGCTGGCATGTGAAAGTCGGCTGGGCAATGGCAGGAGGTGTGGCAGGTTGTTGAAAACACAAAGACACAGCCGCCGAGACCAGTGTTTTGTCCCTAAAACCTGGAATGCTAACAGCATGTGCTCAATGCTCTTAAAGAAAGATCTCCATTGATCTGTGCCCTGGATTCTCTGGAGGGGCCTGCAGCTCAATGGTTTCAGTTCTGAGCATCATTTCTCTCCATCGGGGACCATAAACACAGCCATGATTGGGAGAGGCGATGCAAAATGAAAAATTCGTGTTCCCTTGTGTAAAAGTTACTCTGAGATGGGGGTGGGGGAGCATTGAAGCAGGTTAGCGTCTTTTTGTGTGTGGCGCCTTGTGCATCTGAACAAGTCTGACCGCGAGGATGGCTTAGTGTGCAGGATATGGGATGAAATTTTACGGGTCCAGATACCATTCAAGAAATAGCTTCATTTTTTAATACACTTATTTCCTTTCCCACGTGTACTACCCAGATGTAATTGTAACGAAATCCCCGAGACAGACTCCTTATAAAGAAGAGGGTTATGTAGCTCCCTTGGAGGTTTAAGAGCGTGGCACTGTATACTCTGGATTCTGGTGGGGGTCCATTTGTCTGTGTCACAAGACTGCAGATAGCAACAGTGGGCTGCACCTGTCAACAAGAATACAGAGAGTGGGACTCCACTCTGGCTTTTACTACAAACCTCTATAAGAAATACTTTCATTCCTTTCAAGGGCAGAGTTCCAATAGACCAAAGTCTCCCACTAAGCATCCACTCTTCAAGGTCTACCGCCCTACACTATCACACTGGGCTTCTAGCTTCTAACACATGGACCCTTGGGAACAAACCAGTTTCTAACTATATTCCTATGAAAGAGAAGACGGCATACGGAAGGAGGCACCTGGGATATGACCCTCTTTAGCTCCAGTCTCTTTCTCCTTGAACATGACTGGTCTTGGGCGTGGTCCTTCCTCTGTGATGCCTCCTATTGGAGATACTGGAGTCTGTCTCCCCATCCATGAATGCGGGACCGGCTGTTAAGACTCAATAGGGGCTTTGGTGGCACATGTCTTTGATCCCAGCACTCTGGAGGCAGAGGCAGTCAGATCTCTGTGAGGTCAAGACCAGCCTGGTCTATAGAGTGAGTTCCAGGACATCCAGGGCTACACAGAGAAATCGTGTCTGGAAAAACACAAACAACAAAAGGACTCAGTAGAATGGCAGTGAACTTTTTTTCTTTCTATTTTCTTGTTTTGTAATTTAAATATATTTTAATATTTTTATATATAAATTCCAGTTCCCTCTCCCTCCCTCCCTTACCTCCCCCTTCCTCCCATCCCATTCCTCACCCATTCCACAGGGAGGGTGAGGCCTTCCAGGAGAGATCATCAAAATCTTTCAAGTCATTTGGAGTAGGGACAAGGCCCTCCCTCCTGCCTCTAGGCTAAGGGAGTATCCCTTCATGGGGAATGTTCTCCCAAAGTCCTTTCCTGCAACAGGGATGCATCCTGTTTCCACTGTCAGAGGTCCCTTAGACTACCCAGGCCTTCTAACTGAGACCCATGTTCAGGGAGTCTGAGTCAGTCCAATGCTGGTTTCCCAGCTATCAGACTGGGGTCCATGAGCTCCCCTTGTTCAGGTCAGCTGTCTCTGTGGGTTTCTCCAGCCTGGTCTTGACCCCTTTGCTTATCACTCCTCCCTCTCTCTATCTGGATTCCAGGAGTTTGGCTCAGTGTTTAGCTGTGAGTGTCTTCTTCTGTTTCCATCAGCTACTAGATGAGGGCTCTATGATGGTGGATAAGTTAGTCATCAATCTCATCATCATGGAAGGGCATTTAAGGCAGCCTCTCCACTGTTGCTCAGATTGTTAGTTGGGGTCATTCTTGTAGATCTCTGGACATTTCTCTAGAGTCAGTTTTCTCTTCAAACCCATAATGGCTCCCTCTATTATGGTATCTCTTTTTTTGTTCTTCTCTATTCGTCCCCCGACTCAATCTTCCTGGTCCCACATGTTCTCCTCTCCTCCCCTTCTCTTTCTCCTAACTGCCCTCCCCATATGCTCAGGAGATCTTGTCCCTTTCCCCTTCTGTGAGGGACCTTGTATGAATCTCTTAGGTTTCTCCTTGTATCCTAGCTTCTCTGGCGGTGTGAATTGTAGGCTGGTGATCCTTTGCTCTATGTCTAAAATCCACATATGTGTGAGTACATACCACGTTCCTCTTTTTGTGACTGGGTTACCTCACTCAGGATGGTTTCTTCAAGTTCCATCCATTTGCCTGCGAATTTCAAGATTCCATTGCCCCTCCCCCTCCCCACTGAGTAGTATCCATTGTGTTGCTGCTGGTCCAAGGAAAACTCGGAGAAGTATGGAGTAGAATAAAGCTCAAGGGGAGCCAAGAGCAGATCTCTTCTAGTTGACCCGAAGACCTCTGAGGGGAGAATATGATGCTTCTAGTCAGGCACTGAGCCCTTTCTTACACAGCGTGTTCAAGATAGAAACCCAATGAAGATGCCCTCCAGGTGGCCCCCAAGCAGATGCCGGGAAATGAGTAGACACTAGAAAGGGGCCAAATTAATCTAAATAGTGACGGATATTCCTGTTGCTCAAATCAAGCCACCAGTTATTAAATAAACCAAATCAGGATTAAAAGTCTGCTGTGTCTTACGGTTCTGCCTCTGGTGGGCAGTGAACTCTGGAACCTGTGTTTGTTGAGCTAAGACTGTTAGATGCTAGCCTCTGGGTAAAACACTGTCTGCGTTTTATTCCAAATAGTCCTCTTGATGACTCTATGCATTCACTTGCAGTCATAGGAACAGAGACTCAAGGAAGACTAAATAATTCTTAGAAGCAGAAAAGCAGGGTGATTACTCAGTCGCGTCTTTAACCCTGTTGGTTAAATGCTTGCCATGCCAGCATAAGGACCTGAATTGGATCTCCACTACTCTCACCGAAAGCCAGGTGTGGTGGTGTACGTGAAATCCTGTCACCAAGGAGACAGACGATGGGAGGACTCCTGGAACATTGTCAAAACATTGAGTTCCAGACTCAGTGAGAGGCCCTGTCTTAAAACACAGGCTGAACACTTACAGAGGAAGAGGCCTCATGTTGACCTACCGCCACACAGGCACACATAAAAATGTACACATGTGAACATGTACCCACATTTGAAAGAAAGGAAGATGAGTAGAGAGAGAGAAGGGGGAAGAGAAAAAAAAAAAAAAGAAGAAAAAGGCTTCCCTAGTAAAATGAGAGTTCAACCCTGGTTTTGACCTTAGCCATCTCTGCTCTTGACAGTCATCTTTAAAATACCCATTTTGGCCTGGTGAGCTAGCTTAGGGTGCTGCTGAGTCTGAGTACCTGAGTTTGACTTGGGGGATGTGCATGGTGGAAGGAGAGAGCCAATTCCTACAAGTTGTCTTTTGACCTCTACTTGCCCCCAGCCCACTCAAAGGAAATAATAAACAAATGTAAAAAAGAAACCCTAAAAAACCAATTTCCATTTCCTCCCTCTGCCTCCACCTCCTCCTTGAATTTGCTGCTTGGCTGGATGATGCTTCTAACTTCCAAATCCCAATTTCACTTCCCCTTGTGGTGGTCTGAATGAGAACAGACATTGGGCTCAATATCTGAATGCTTGGTCCCAGCTGATGGAACTGTTTGGGAATAACTAGGAAGTGTGTGTCCCTGGGTGCCAGCTTTGAGGTTTCAAAACCATCCCCAGTTGGCTCTTTCGGCCCCTTGTGCCTGAGGATCAGACGTAAGCTCTCAGCTACCGCCACAGCTCCACACCTGCCTGCCCGCTGCCGTATGCTCCCTGCCATGGTGGTCATAGACTCCAACCCTCAGGAACCGTGAGCTCCCAAATTAAATGCTGTCTTCTAGAAGCTGCCTTGACCATGTTGTCTCTTCACACCAATAGAGAAATAGCTAAGATGCCCTTCGTAGAATGAGATGGGTGTAAGGAAAGTCCCTACTTGTTTTCAGAGCTCAGAGACATAGTTCCTGGGATGAAACTGTCATCCGAAGCCCTTGAACTGGAGCCACAGAAGATCTTGAGTTATAGCTATGCTTCAAGGACATTCAAGGACATGGAGGGGTTTGCCAAAGAGCAATGTAGATTGTAACAGAATGCCAACTTGGGCATACTTCTGCCTTTCTGGACTTGTCTGAATGTCTTGAACACCCCCTCAAGCAGGTTTCTTGGTGACTCTGTGCATCCCGAAGGCCATTCCTCCAGTGTCTATATGTTAAAATCTGTCAGTAACCTAAACATTTGTCATCTCTCATCAAGTCTAGGTCAGTACAGATGAGCAGGTCTCTGTCAATACTACAGAATGGCTGTCAAGAGAACTTAGCTAGAGTCGTATAAAGAATTTGAAGAGATGATTTCAAACACATTTTTCTTTTTTAAAATCCCTGCTACATATTTGCTATATTATCACCTTAGATTTCATAAAGACAATTTCTTTCTAGTATATCATGTATGTTAACTATATTTATGCCTCTCATTCCTCTCCTTTCCCTCCTGGCTAGCTAGTCTCCTTTCCTTCCCTCTTCTGCTTCCACATCATATATGCATACACATATGCACATACATATGCATAAATTATATATATTTATGTGTGCATGCTTTATGTGTCTGTAAAAAAATCTAGGACCCACAAATATAAGCAAGTTTTGTTTTTGTTTTAAAGAAAAGCTTCATCATCACTTTTACAGAATATGTAAACTCCTAGCCAGATTCTGGGTTGCTTGCTGTTCACAAGTCTGCCAAGAGAAGGCTTTTTGGGGCACCACTAAAGAGATCTTATTTTTATTATATTTTTTCTTATTCTTGAGAATTTCATACATGTATACAACAAAATATGGTTATAGCCAACCCAAGGAGACCTTATTTAGTTATAAAATATAATATGTAATGTACTATATACTATAATTCCCTTTTTAAAAGCAATTTGCAGGACCCCATAGACTCTCCTTGGAGAAGCAGCAGGGAGAGGCTGTATTTTAGGAGAACTCATTCCATGTTTGGGCGATGGTGAGCACAGCAGCTACCAGCAGGAAGGACAGTCACAGGCATTTACTACACTACTGAGGTAGAGGAACCCTGAGCTGATGAGGAAGGGGCCCTTCCCCTCCCCCTCAGGTTGGCTGGTGGGAGCCGAAGTCCCTCTTCCCCATGAACTCTATCCAAAGTAACAAGTCTGTTCTCTGAGTCAAGGTTATTGAGTTGTCTGCTTTAAAAAGAAAAGAGAGGAAGAGAGAGAGAAAGGGAGGGAGGGAAGAAGGGAGAGAGGGAGAGAGACAGAGAGACAGAGAGACAGAGGGGGGGAGACAGAATCTCAGATAGCTCAGGCTGGTGTCCAAGACATATAGCCAAGGATAACCTTGAACTGGTAATCCTCCTGCCTCCATCTCCTACGTTCTAAGATTACAGGTGTGTACCATTGCACTCTCTGACAAGGGAAGTTCCTTGTGAGTAGCAGGGCAATGTCCCCCAGACTACCCATTGTTGCTGGAGTTTCTTGTCTTTCTAGGTCCCACAGCTGCTTCAGCCCCAAATAAACACACAGACCCTATATTATTGAACTGTTGGTCGATGACTAGGGCTTCTTACTGGCTAGCTCTCTGCTAATTATTTAACCCATTTCTATTAATCTAAGTATTTCCACCTGGTCTTATCTTACCACAGAAGGGTCCGGACCTGTTATTCCTTCCTCCGCTACATGGTATCTCTTTTTGGTGCCTCTCTGCCTACCTTTCCCAGAATTCTTCTCATCTCTTAGTTCCACCTATCTTTCCCGCCTCTTTTGGCCAAACAGCGTTTTAATCATCAATCAATAAGAGAAACATATATACAGAAGGACATCTCCCATCATCTCCTCTTTTCTGACTAAATAAAAGGAAGGCTTTTAACTTTAACATTGTAAAATTATCTATAGCGAAGCAGCTATCAAGCAAGAACTATAGTCAACAATATTTAGTCCATTATCATTTGGCAAAATTTAAACAAAATATTCTATCCTCTATCCTATCTTTGTGAGTCTACAGTTTTATGTTTAACTTATATTATCATAACTAAGGAAAACCATAACCATAACTATCTGTCTTTAACTCCATCAAAGACCTCAGAAGGATAATATATAAACTCTAGAACTGACAGAGACATCTCTCTGCCTGGACAGTCACCTAAAGTTTCTCTGTAATATTGGAGCATCCACCTTTAGCCCATAGACCATAGAGATCTTTTCCCAATCCCTGGAGCCTATTTGAGGGTCACTGGCAAAGGGACGTGAAGTTGTCAATCAACTACTTGAAAATGAGGAGAATGTCCTGGGCCACCCACGAGGCACAGTGGAATTCCCCCGGGGTCCTCCAGAGGGGAAGGGAGTAGGGGGGGGATAAACAGAAACGGGAATATGAAAACACTATGCCTGGATGATGTTAGCTTTAAAGGGAGGCTCTTTAGCCAAGGAGTGTGAGAAGCTTCTAGAAGCTAAAGAGGGCAAGGAAAGACACTTTACACCGGGCTTCTAGAAGGAGCAGAACCCTGTTGACACCTTCATGTTAGCTTAGTGAGGCCCAGTTTGAATTTCTGAGTTCCAGAGCCCTCCTTAGTGTTGAGATTAAAGGTGTGAGATCCCAAGTGCTAGAATCACCTTTGTGTGAGCTCTGTTTCTCTTTTAGACTGGATCAATTTCGTGTAGTCAAGGTGGCCTTGAACTAACAGAGATCAGTCTGCCTCTGTCTCCTGAGAGTGCTAGAATTAAAGGTGTGTGCCACTACTGTCTGGCCTCTATGGCAATGGATAGCTCTGTACTCTGATCTTCAGGCAAGCTTGAGTTGTTATAGCATAAACAAAATATCACCACAGTAACAACGGAAAACTACAACACTCCCTAACAGAAAAAAAGAAACAGCTTTCTTTCCAGAAGGAAGGAGGTACTGGATGGGGAAATAGACTACAGCCCCTGCATTCTACAGACCAGTCTCCAGCATCTTGTTAGATGCTTTCTAAAGGGAGAAGAAATCTGCTTTCTGTCTAATAGTTGTGTTCATCTGTTCCCCAGAGAAGAGCTCACAGCTTGTGAGCAAGGGCAGAAAAGCCTGTGTGTGCCGCACAGCCTGGACAGCTGCTTCCTTCCTTCACCACTGGCTGCCAGGAGCAAGTTACTCAATCTTTGTAGGCTTCAGTGAGGCGATGATAATTATCTGATTTTTTTTTTAATGGAGATTAAAGACGTACCTATAAAGAACTCCACCTTATAACTGGCACAGAGGGGACCCTTAAATGTCACTAGCAATTCTTGTGACATTAGGTAATGTAGTATAATTCTGGCCTCGGAGCCAGACTGCCTGGGTGTGAAACTCACCTTTGCCACTTGGAATGTCTCTTAGGGCGAATGGTTAGTTATCTCTTAACCCAGTTTAATTCTTATGCAAAATGCAAATGTTATGAGTATTGTCTCACAGAACTGTGATGAAGAGCAGGATTAATGCAACTAATTCACCAGCTACTGTTTGATATGTAGGATGAGCCGTCATCTGTCCCCTCACTCCGCGGTTAATAACTAAACGAGCACCCCAGGAAGGTTTGGTAGCATCTCCTACAATCACCAGGACCTTTCCAGGTGGGAAGAACCATGATTGTCACTCCATGGAGGAGCAACATTATCTTTCTTCCAATCAGGAAGCAAGATGTGGTAGAGCTCTGTCACGTTGCAAAGGACAGTGGGAAGTTTGATGTCCTAAACACACCCCACTGGTGAGATTGGGACGAGGAGAGCAACCATCGTGTTTTCCTCCACTCTGCGGTCCATTGGGAGCGTCAGGCTGACCTGTCCCTTTCATGATTAGTAGTAGTAGTAGTAACTCGGCAAGAACATTAGAGTAGGGAGCCTTGCAAGTTTCCTGTTGAGAGTAACCCTTCCTTTCAACAGTACCAAGAACTCTCACTTAATAAGGACAGGAAGTGTGATGGCTCATCGTAAGCCAGCGTTGGATGGCAGCCGCTGATTTAATCAAAACATTCTGGTTCGCCCCCACATGAACCCACACAAAGAATGAACCAACCCAGCTGCGGGGAAAAAAATATTTGTTTAACTTTGCCACATTTGTTTACCCATAGGGACTGTTTAACTTGATTGGGCAGAGCAGCTGCAAAGAACAAGATACCCCAGGCTGTCTCTGACAACTAGCAGGAATGCCAGTGTCCGGGTGGCATTTCCCTCTCAGTCCGCTTGTGAGAGTCTCAAGTCCTTTGCCTTAATCCTCTGAGTTGAGAATTTGGCATGTTTCTGCACCAGGCTTTGGGGTCAGGAGTGTAGAATATGAATTGGAGAAAATGAACAATGTCTCCCAGCCTAGCTGTGCAATGTGTGATGATTTTAAAATATGATACTTTTTCTACAACGTCTATCGAGAAATTTGTGCAAGGCATTGTCTATGTAGGGCATTGTCTGTCTGTGCAGGGCTAGGTGTCACAGGAAATCGATGGTAACAGGTTAAATCTCAGGAAATTCTGTGTCATTAAGACCCACACCTGTCTGGGTGACTGGTCCCCATATCAGGAGCCACTGAGTCTGTGGCTGGGCTCTCTGGACTTGAGGGCAGGCTCTGAGCCAGAAGGGTTAAAGTCTTTGAGGGAGGCTGAAGAGAGCCGAGGAGGGTTGGTAAGACTGCTCAGTGGGTGAGAGTGCGCTGGTCAAGCCCGATGCTTTCTCTGAGTTGGATCCCTAGAACCCACACGGTGGAAGGAGAAAACCAACTCTCAGAGCTGTCCTCTGACCTCTACATGGGCAGTGCAGCACAGGCGTGTACAGCCACAGCCCTACGGAAATAAAATCAATGAAAACGTTCTCGCCTTTAAGGACAGGGCAGAGGACCAGCAGGATGAGGAGGTGGCTGTACCGTACTGCAGCGGACCCTCTTCTGAGTCGGGGGAGGATAAAAATATATACAGTCCTCAGGCCCGCCCACGTCTGCTGACTCAACCAGCAGAAGCTCGGAAGGAAGGACTCAAACCAAAACCGCACCTGGACAGAGCACATGACAGAAATTAAACCACACACTTTTTTCTTCTTCAACACAGGGTCTCTCTGTGGAGCCCTGGCTGTCCTGGAACTCACTCACTCTCTAGACCAGGCTGGCCTCGAACTCACAGAGATCTGCCCGCCTCTGTCGTCCCCCCCCCCCGCCCCCAGTGCTTGCATTAAAGCTGCGTGCTACCACTTTCTGGCAAATCACATTCTTTTAAAATAATTGTTTTTCTAAGTGTTTTTTTTTTTTTTTACAAGTATGTATTAATTACATGCAACATTGGTTTCATTATGGTATTTTCATACATAAAGATGCAGTGTCTTTCAAACATATTCATCCTCCTAGAAGCACCCTGTCTCCTTCCGGCTCCCTCTCCCACCAGCCCTCTCCTGCTTTCAGTGTCTTTTTCTTCTTATGTGACCCAGTGACGCCCCTTAGGGTTAAGTACAGGAGTGTGGATGCTGTTAGGAATACCGTGGAGTGAAGCTTGGGATGGCTGCGGTCCCGCGGCGGGTGACAGACCACCGAGGGGGATGGCACGGTGCAGCAGGTCCTCCAGGTGAGGCACAGTGGTCTCGAAGCGGATGGGAAGCAGATGCAACTTATGTGGAAAGTTTTATTGAAGGGGAGGTAAGAAAATAAGGGAAGGAAAGAGAGAAACGGTAAAGAGACACAGAGACAGAGGGCGATAGAGAGACCTGCCTCCACAGAGAGAGGACAGAAGAAGAGAGAGAAAGAAAAACGGGCGGAGTTTTTCTTTTAAAGAGACCTCTGTGCCTGTGAACAGAGACGGGGTGTACAGAGACACTGTGCCAGGTTCAAAGGGTGGAGCCAGCTTTGCCTGGATAACAACAGGTGGGAGTTGCTTTCAGGGCGTGCCCACCTCACCAGTGAAGAAAATGTCGCTCCCTCCCTCATCCACTCTTAACTGTGTATAAATCCTTTTATGACACACTGCGGACAGGTCCAGCCTTGTAGAAATCTTGCGCCAAGAATCATAACTGCTGCGAGTTCAACGGTGCAGCAGCTGAATCACAACCGAAAGTCAGGGTTGCACTCTGCTTTCCCGTTTCCTCTTCCTCTGCTTCCTGCCCCTCCTTCTGCGATGCGCCCCGAGTCTCAAGAGTGACATAGACCTTATTGCTAGACCGTCAATGGTAGTGTACTCTCCTTACTCTGACCAGTTTTGAGTCTCGAGGGCGTGGCTGACGGCTGCAGAAGGGGCTTCTCTTTAGCTGCTCAGGCAAAGACGGATTGAAAGAACTGAATACTCAAAGTTGTCTTCTGCCCTCCATACATGTACCGTGGTTACACACACACACACACACACACACACACACACACACTAAAAAAAAAAAAAAAAAAAAAAAAAAAAAAAAGCTCTGCTCCCTGGTCCCTAGGGAGGGATAGGGCTGCAGGCTATCTTCAATAACTATTATAGTTCAGGATCTTAAAAGCCCCTATATATGCTGGCTTGGTCCCAAGACTAGCATAATCAGGTTGCTGGACCTTTAAGAGGTGGGGCCTAGTCGAAAGAAGTCAGTCCATTTGTGGATGTGTCCTGGAAAGGGACCTCAACATCCCAACACCCCAACCTCTGGCCTTCTCTACTTACTTTCTGTTTGTCATCAGATCAACAGTCCTCTGTCACCACCTCACACCGCTCACAGCCATGGGGAACACGTGACCGTGGCCCGAAGGCTCAGAAAATGTGGCTATTAAATTCATTATTTCTAGTGTTTTGTCACACCAACAGAAAGTTAACACAATAGCCGATGGCCAACCATGTCTGTTTAGGAAAACTGCCACCAGAATCTCAGCGGCAGGGTTTGAAGATCCTCTGAAGGTTTGAAGACCGCAAGAGTCCAGCTCATCCCAAACCCAGAGGCTCCTGCAAGGTCACTTCTTCCTTGTGTCCCCCATCTGCCTGTTCGTTTGCATACGGTATGATGGGCTTACCGTGCTCAGTAAACGGTGCACATCATCATGGACCAGGTTCCTGAACCACATTAAGTTCAATTCACTAAACTGTAACTAAACTGGTATCTGACTTTCCAAGAAATCAGGAGAAAGATAACAGCTGGATTTCCCCAGAGGCAGCTTCAACTGGCATGATAATGGTGCTTGCTCCTTTAGCCTAATCTTTCTCCAAAATAGGTGACCCAAAGTAATACAATATTAATTACATATTTTCCTATTCTTGTATCTCTCAGCCTGATGCTTTACCAGGGGAACGGTCTGACATGACAAATTCACATTTTTTTTTAAACTTTACTTATTTCAGATCTTTTAACCTATAGGATCAGGGCCCTCTGCTAAGCCTATTAAAACCCTTCCATGGGATACAGTGTTCCCCAGTTCTAGAATAAATAAAAAAAGTTAGCCTCTTGGGGTTGTAGCTCACTCAGTCAGCAACTGTCCAGAATGCACAAGGCACTAGATTTGATTCTTAGCACTTCAGAAAACTGGGCATGGCTGTATGCACATGTAATCCCAGCATGTCCAGGTGGAGGTAGGAGGATTGGAAGGTCAAGGTTATCCGGAGAGGTTACAGGTCCAATCTGCTATTGTTGTTTTGGCTGAATGATGATGTTCTTCTAAATATTTGTTTATATTCATAAATTGATGTTTCTGGCCATGTTGTCAAAGCTGCCTTCTAAATATTTCTGTTTATACTCACAGATTGATGTTTCTCTCAACCTTAGTCATTGAAGCTTCTTTTTCCAGTGTGCTGTGGTTACTACAGAGGCTCGTAACTGGTCAGGGTACTGAGACTAAAGGACTGTGAGTGCTCATCCCCAAAGGAGACATCTATATCAATACCTGTCACCTAGGTTACGGGAGCGTTGCAGAGCAGAGGTTGGGAAGAAGGTAAAGGCTCGAGGATAGAAACGTGGGTTGCAAAGTGCTATCTTTTGGACATGGCATAGCCATTGCCCTCCTGAAAACTCAGAGCATCTGTGGTTATTTGCAGAAGATCAAGCCAGTCACAATTCCAGCACAGACAGAGAAGGAATTTTGGTGCTATTTGGTGAGTGTTGGAGGAGGGAGAGTTGTTGTGGAATATTTACACTGTGTGATGATGTATCACCATGGTTGGTTGAATAAAGAGATAAATGGCCAATGTCTAGGCAGGAGGGAATAGGTGGGACTTCCGGGCAGAGAGAGGAACTCAGGATGAGCGTAGGTGTGCAGGAGATGCCAGCAAGACACTGAAGAAGTAGTATGTAGGGTACAGAGGAGAGGAAACCAAGCCACGTGGCAGAATGTAGATTAATAGAAACAGGTTAATTAAGTTATGAGAGCTAGCTGGGGAAAAGCCTAAGCTAAGCCACGCTTTCATAATTAATAATACATCTGTGTCGTCCTTTGTGAGCTGGTGCCATAAAGGGAAGTCTGACTACAGAGGGCCATTTTGCTTTGGGAGTGTGGTGACTGGTAGGCTGTCCATGTTCCAGTGGAGGGCTCCACAAGCATGCACATAGCACCAGCACTAAACGGATTCAGTGGGTGCTCTGGTTAACCTTAGCTGTCAAAGTTGACAGCCTAGAGTTCCCTGAGAAATGGAACTGTCTGGGTTAGATTGGCCTGCGGGCACTTTTGGGGAGGATGACCTTGTTTGTTAATTGATACAGAAAGGCTCATCCTACTGTGGACTGTACCATTTCCTGAGGGTGGCCCTGACTTGTAAAGTAGTAAGAAAGCTAGCTGAGTGAGCATGTGTCAGGAAACGAGCCATCATGCCACTGTGGTTTCAGCTGTATGTGGCTGTGAACGAGCCCCTGGTCAGAGGGAACACTGTGGGGAATAGCAAGCAGGCTTGTCTTCAAAACACTGCCCTTTCCTCTGTTGCAGGACATTTGTGCACCCTTAAAGATGTGTTGCATTGATTGGTTTAATCAAGAGCCGAACAGCCAATAGCTATGCAGGAGAAAATAGGTAGGACTCTGGAGGGAGAGGGTTACTGGAGATGACATCTAGGCATTCCAGAGACACTAGCAAGACCCTAAGAAGTCAGATGTAAGTAGCCATGTGGCATAATGTAGATTAATAGAAATAGGCTAATTTAAGTTATAAGGGCTAGTTGGGAACGAGCTCAAACTAAAGCCAAGCTTTCATAATTAATAAGTTTCTGTGTTCAAGGAAGTCCTATGAGAAAGACCTAGTCTAGACTCCTGTCAATGGTGGTCCATGACCTGGAAGTACAACCCCCCAAAAATCTTTTCATTCCCCCAAGATGCTTTTGGTCAGAATGTCTTTTTCATAGCAACAGAAAGGAAGCTAGGACAGTACATCATTGAAGGAAAAGGATGAGGAGAAGAAGGGAGGGGGGAGAGGGGAAGGAGATGTGTAGTTGGGAGGGACACTGTAACAATTACCATGTACTGTTTGAGCTCACTGAGAAGCTGGCTCAGGAGGTAGGCCTGTATTGAGGGATATTTGATCACACTGTGAACCCTGAGATATTGTTATTTAAATAACATCAACCATAGGTCAGGAGGCAGAGCAAGTAACCATAGAGAGTGAGGGGGAGTCCGGAGGTTGGAGAGAGAGAGGCACAGGAAGTAGATGGGGGGGGGATATATGGTTGAAGGAATTTTGTTTCAGACGGAGATGTTTCAGTAGGAGAAAGCGTTCTTTCTGAGATGATGGCGGAGGAAGAAGTGAGCTGGCTGCTTTCTCTGCCTTCCTGAGCTAGCAGATTTTCACCGCAGCATCTGGTTCCCGAGTCTTTATTGGCAAAATAAAAAGATAAAGGCTTAGTGAAAACATTTGCCTCCCTGTGTGGAGACAGATGGGGTGGTGGTGGAGGAGACCCAAGGTCTCAGCAGCAGGACAGCAGCAGCTGCAGAGGAGGCTCGGCCAGCAGCTGAGGTGAGGCAGCAGGGTGTGGCTGCTGTGCCGTAGCTAAGACAGGCCCAAGCTCCGCAGCTGATTTCTGCTGGATGCTTTGGATGTCCAATCAGGTGATGTTTTGCTATCTGTCTACCTATCTATCATCTAGCTAGCTAGCGCACTCATCTAGCTATCATCTCTATCTATTATCCATCCATTTGTCATCTATCTATGGATCTACTGTCTACCGATCTATTGATTTATCCTGTCTATCCATGTATCACCTATTACTTGTTCATTCTTTTACTTTGGCTTGCTGTAAACTTAATAAACCCATTCATTCAAAACACCAAATATGGTGGCCATAGACCATTCCCTGGACCATTCAGAGAATTTTCTGTTGTTGTTGTTATGGAGGTAATTGGAAGAATAGATTGTATACATGTATGCAATTCTCAAGGAATAAGTTTAAAACATTTTTAATGACAATGCCTCACTCAACCCAGTGTAGTGCTGAACACCTTTAATCCCAGCACCTGGGAGGAAGAGATAGGCAGATCTCTGTGAGTTCAAGGCCAGCCTGGTCTACAGAGTGAGCTCCAGGACAGCCAGAGCTACATAATGACACCCTGTCTCAGAAACAACAAAACAAAAACAAAACACACACACACACACACACACACACACACACACACACACACCAGAAACGAAAGAAAACAGAAAAAGAAACTGACTCACTGTCACAAAGTTTTTGTCCTAGCTTGAGGCCTATTTCCCTCTGCCTCCCACCTCGAGATCACTTTTATTGGGTTGATGTTTTAAAAGAGAGTGTGAAACTGGGAGAGACATGTATTTGAGCACAGGGACCTGGGGGCAGCTGGAAGGGGAGTAGTAGGGGAGTATCATGAAAATATATTATGCATGTTAGTATTCAGGCATCTGTACAGGCCTGCCCTTGGCGTTCTGCCAGGGTATGTCCTCAGCTGCAGCCACTCAGAGCACCACCTGTGAACATTCACTACATTCCCCTTTAAAAGGGCCCCGCCCACCTCCCATCCTTCTTTCTTCCTCCCCCCCCCATCTTCTGCTTCTCTTCCCTCTCTCCAGAGGTCATTTCCCCCTCCCCTTTTTATGATCCCTTTCCCTAATAACAAACAAAACAAAACAAAACCCTCCAGTTGAACTAGTTGACAGGAAGTAGCCATAGAGAGTTAAAGGGAGTCCGGAAAATGGATAGAGAAACACACAGGAAGTAGTAGGGAGGGACTTTGAGTGTGGTGGTCCTTTTTTGGTTTGGGATGTTGAGCCTTTTCTGCAGTCAGACTTTCCTTTGCTCCAGCTCACAAAAAAATGACACAGAGACTTATTATTAATTACACAGAGACTTATTATTAATTACGAAAGCTTGGCCTTCGCTTAGGCTTGTTCCTGACTAGCTCTTATGACTAAGTTAACCCTTTTAAATCTGCATTCTTCCATGCACTCAATCCCTCCTCTCCATTCTGCCCATCCTGTTCCCTCAGAGTCCACCAGGCGACTCCGCCTTTTTCTTCCCAGTGTTCTCCCTGCCTGGAAATCCTGCCTAGCAATTGGCTGTTCAGCTTTTTACTAAACCAATCAGAGTGGCACATCTTCACAGTGTACAAAGAGATTGATTATTCCACAACACCTTCCTGCTGTGGCTCCTGCTGCGGAGGAAGGGCTTCAGGGTTGCTTCTTAGCTTCTGAGTTAGCAGGTTTCCACCCCAGTATTGGACTCCCAGGTCTTTATTGGTAAAATAGAGCAGTAGAGACGTAATTAAAAACTGTATTTGGCTGCAGAGGCAGAGCTGGTTCTGGGGACCCTGAAGTCCTGCGGGGCCTTGGTTTGAGCAGTGGGGCAGTAACTGAGAAGCTGCAGTCGTTAACTAGAGGCCAGTAGATTCAGGTGCAGCCGCTGGGCCAACAATAAAACGAAAGGAAGGCCAGGCCTTGAGGGAAAGCATGCTTGAGCTCCCCACTGTGGAATCTCCCTGGCATTAAAGGTGTCCTACCACGGGGATGCCGGCTGAAATTATTCGGGATGCATTCTAGGTGTTACTGTGGGATCCAAGGTTGGAAATAGCGCTGTCTTGCTCACTCACTTTGCTAGATGGCAGATGTGTAGAGACGACTACTTTCAGGGGCATTTCCATCCCTTGGTGGCATATCCTTGCCTTAGTAGCTAGCCAAGACAGTCTTCAGAATGCCCAGGTGGATGACAAGAAACAAAGTGAGGCTGGCCTGTAGAATCATGCCCTTCCCTCGGGGCGGACCTCCAGGTCAGCCTGAGAGGAAAGACTGATGAGGGGATTCTAGGGGAGTGTCTAGGCGCTGCTCCCTAAATATAAAATAGTGACTGTGTGGGGATGGTACCCTCTTTTTCACAGAACCTGAACAGGAGAGCTGGGGGTGTTTCCAGCACTGAATCATCTGGTCCTAACCCTGACGTGGACCCAGCCGAGCTGCTATTCCAGGTACAACCTCAGATCAATTCTGCAAATATTATTGGAAGTCTATTTACTGACAAGCGCCGTACCAGGAAACTGGAGGCATGCTGATTATTGTCTCGTTTATCAGTATTGTTCTTGGAATGCTAATGCTGCACAAGCTATAGCTTCTGTGAAGTTCGGATGCTTTGATTTGCAAGATGTGATTTTCACTAGGCCTACAGGGAGATATTGTGGGATTCAGTGGGTCAAACCCTTAGAACAGTATTTCTCAACCAGTGCGTTGAGACATTGCCCTGAGACCATCAGAAAACACAGATATTTACATTCTGATTTTATACCAGCAGCGGAGGAGGGTGGTGGTCACCAGAACACGAAGAACTATATTAAAGGGCTGCAGCATTAGGAAAGTTGAGAATCTCTGCCTTGGATGACTGGCCTGCGTTAAGTACCTAATCAATAATAGCCAGTGTTCTGTTTAAAATATTTGTGTTCTCTTGCAGTTTACTACTCTCCGATGGAGGAATGTGGAGATGACTAAGGTGTGAGTCTCGAAATAAGATTAGCGTCCTTGTAAAGCATCTGAGGGAGTGTGTTTGCCCTTTGTGTTGTGTGGCCTCACAATCAGAAGGCAAGAGCAAGCCCTCAGCAGATGAGGAATCTACAGACACATGATCTCGTTTTCCCAGGCCCAGAAGTGTGAGCAAAGCATCTCTAGTTTCTGAATGTCTCAGGGTCAGGAATTTTATTCTCCAGCCTGAGTGGGCTAAGTCATGACTATTACACCTGCAGCCTTGAAGTTGATGGGAAGCACAGGGTAGCTGGGAAAACAAGTGATGGAAGGTATGAGTCTACTTGGATCTGCACGCAGGGGCATTGTGGGAACATTTGGGGATGGGAGCTGGACAGGGTTGGGGAATGTGATCGTTTGAATGAGAAAGGCCTTCATAGGCTCATAGCTTTGCACGCTTGGTTGTCAGTTGGTGGACAGCTGGCAAGGATTAGGAGGTGTGGCCTTGATGGAGGAGGTAGGCATGTCGCTGGGGGTGAACCCTGAAGTTTGCAAAGCTCACACCAGGCGAAGTCTCTCCCTGTGTGTCTGCTGCTTGGGGATCACCGATGAGCCTGCCTGCCTGCTGCTATAACCCCCCACCTCAATGGCATGGATTCTCTGAAGCTGAAACCAAGCCCCCCTCCTCCCCGATTAAACGTTCTCTTCTGTAAGTCGCTTTGGGCATGATGTCTCCTCATAGCAACAGAACAGTAACTAAGACTGGAAGTTATTCAAAGGAAATAATGGCTTAGGTAAGACAAAGCAGTGACTAATACAGTTATTAGGTATGGGAGGAATTTGGAGGAGAGACGTCATTCTGGGCGGAGGGAAAAACACTGTAGTTTGTAGGTGACCAAGGACTGGAGAAGCAGAAAAGTAAAGAGGAGAGAAGGGCAGAAAACGGAAGAAAACACATCGTTTGTTGTTGTACTTTAAAATGTAGTACTATATGTACAGGAAGGAGGAATTTCATGAGTGAGTTCTGTCAAACACCTAGTGAAGAAATAATACCCACTCTGCCCGAGCTTTCTAAAATAAATAAGGAGATCCCTGACAGGCTCTTATCACCGTAAACATACACTTATTTTCTGACCTAGTACCACTCCCAGGTTCGTTTGCAAGAGGAACAAACTCGTATGCCCACAAAAAAGATTGTATATGAATGCTCATAGTTCCTTTTTCATAATAGTTAAGTACTAAAAACACTGTAAGTTAACTAATAGAATCCACAAACTAATTACATGACATCCCAGCCATCAAATAATGCTATGTTAAGCTATAAGTTATTCTAAAAAAAATACAGTATGCTAATACCTATATAAAAGACTTCGTGCTATATTATTCCATTTATGTAAAGTTTTGCAAGACAGCTTAGACATTTCTAGGAAATGGAATATATGTGTGTCGCTGGGTCCAAAAATAAGTGTATATTTACTGTGATAAAAAACTGTTAGGTATTTTGTATTTAGAGAATTTATGTAGAGTGGGCGTTATTTCTTCACTAGGTATTCGGCAGAATTCACCTCTGTAGTCTTTTGAACCTGATATTTCTTTCTTTAATAGAAACAGGGCTATACGAATTGTCCACTTCCTTTTGAGTAAGCGTTGGCACTTTGTATTCTGTTATTCTGTGGTCTTCTGTAGGTTGTTGTCCTAGAACTATCTTTTAATTTCCCAGCTGCTACAGTGATCATCTTAGTAGTTTCCAGTGCTATTTTGCTGTGAGTGTGTGTGCATTTGGTATAGATGTGCAAATGTTCACATGCTTGCACACACACACACACACACACACACACACGATAATGGAGTTTGAGGTCAAATTTCCTTAGTTGCTCTCCATCTTATTTTGTGAGGCAGGCTCTCCGCTGCAGTGTCTGAATGAGAATGGCCCCCCAGAGTCTCGGGTATTTGAGCACTTGATTGGAATGTTATTTGTTAAGGTGGTAGTAAATGTAGTGAGATGATATTCACTGACCACGCCCATCATTGGGGTGGGGACATGGGAGGATGTGACCTAGGGAACTAGGTCTGGTGAAGGGGCACCCCGGAGCGCTCTCTTGCTTGCTGGACCACAACAGAGCATCTGGAAGCATCCTTGGGACCAGGAACCTGCTGGTGTTCACCTGTCTCTGCTGTAAGTTATTTCTCCCTGAATAAACATCTATTCGGCCTATCTGTTTTTCCTGACCCTTATTAAACCAGGATAGGTAAAGGCTTGTTGGAAGAAGCCTGTCAACTGGAGACAGTTTTAAGTGTCCATAGTCTCATCCCACGCACTTCTGTTCGCTTTTGCCTGTCGTGTTTACAGTTGAAGATGTGCTTCCTTAACTTCCTGCTCTGGTCTGCTGATGTCATTTTATTTTCCTCCTCTGGCACTGTAAGCCCCAAACAAACTTTTCCTTCTGAAGGGCTGTGGTGTTCGTGGTGTTTTGTCACAGCAACAGCCTAGCAGCCTGGCCTGGCTGCATCCATGGTCAGCACATTCCAGGGACCCCTCTTTCTCTGTGCCTCACTCCTTGCCTAGCACTGGCGTCTAGCTTTTATGTGGGTGCTGGGACCCACACTAGGGTCCTCATGCTTATATGGCAGGAACTGACCAAATGAGCCGCTTGCCACGCTCCTTACTCCATTCTTACTCTGTGAATTCTGCAGCTAGGATAGACGAGCACAATGCAGTTAATGTAGTTGAGAGTAAGTATGTGGCTGGGTAAAGCTTGGGAGCCGCCGCAGAGTAGAATGCATTGTAGTGTGTGGGCTTAAAATATTATGTCGAGAATAACAAGTAATTGCCCGATGACTTTGCTAGACAAATTTGCCTCTTGGAAGAATGTGTTTTTTTAATGGGAGGGAAAGAGAGAGAAAGAGAAAAGAAATGTGTTCAGAGGAATTTGCAATAAAAATCTTCCCAGCAAGTATTGGAAAAGCCAAAGGAAAAGGCAGGATTTGACCATGATGTCTAGGGAGCTATTTGCAAAGATTTATTTTTAATTGTGTGTGGGGGGGGTTAGGGGGGTGCATGTGTGCGTGCATGCAGGAGACCATGGAGGCCAAAAGAGGATATGGACTCCTCTAGAGCTGCAGGGAGTTGTGAGCCGTTCCCCATGGGGCCTGGGAGCCAAATTCTCAGGAGATTTGTATGTGTGTTCTCTCTCCCTCTCTCTGTCTCTCTCTGTCTCTGCCTCTCTCTCTCTGTGTTTTGTAAGAAACAAGGCTTTAATGTTTATTTTAGAACTTTTGGCATACACATTCTCATATACTTCTTGTCTGGGAGTATATTAAAACAAAACAGAAAAAAAAATGTGACTTTCCCCTAGACTCGCCTTAATAATTTCGGAGAAAGCCAGGTGTTGTGACTTAGGTCTGTAATCTTGACCCTGTGGAGGCCAATGCAGGACAACTGCTGTGAGTTCTAGGCCAACCAGAGCTACAATGTCAGACCCTGTCTCAGAAAACAAACAAACTGAAGGGGACTGCAGAGATGGTTCGGTGGCTAAGAGCACTGGCTGCTCTTCCAGAGGACCCAGGTTCAATTCCCAGCACCCACCTGGCAGCTCACATTCATTCATTCCCCCAGAAGACCTGATGCCCTTCTCTGATCCCTGCAGGCACTAGGCAGGTATTCATGCTTTTTTGCAGACATACATGCAGACAAAACACTCACACACATAAAATAAATACATCTTTAAAACCTTTTGTACTAGTACTCATAGTTATTTGAATGACCTATTTTACAGGCAGCGTTCTCTCCCAACTTCATTCCCATGTAAAGTGTTACCTTTGTGCACATCACTCACTCTACCGTGTCTAAGGTCCATTTGCTTACAACTACAGAACCATCTGGGTAAGGTCTTTAAGCTTAGTTTTGCTTACATGTAAAATCTGCTTTTTTCCCCCCTTTTTTCAGTTATCATCAAAGGGTGGTTACAAAAGCAGGTATATATACTTTAATATACTTGCGGGGAGTGATTGCAGCCATTATATAAGGGTAAGTGCACATTTGTAGATTATATTCCCCCCCCCCCCTCCTTCTCCTCTCCTCCTTCTTTTTTGGTTTTGCAAAACAGATTTCTTTGTGTAGCACTGCCTGTCCTGGAACACTCTCTGTAGACCAGGCTGGCCTTGAACTCACAGAGAGCCTCTGCCTCTGCTGGGATTAAAGGTGTGTGTGACCACTTTCAGTCCAGCTAGACTTTGTTTATGGTGAGGCGGGCTCAGCATAACTTTGCCACGCTAAGGTGTTGAAAATGCTCATAAGTGACCAGCGACTTTCCTCTCGGAAGGTGCACGCTGCTTTTCCTGTGGTATGTGGAGGGAGCTGTGGTTTCGCAACGCCAGCTTTTTTGGTTCTGCCACATGTTTTTGGCTAAAGTTAGTCTCACCCTTGATTGGTTGATCTGGTTCCGTTGCTTCTCAGAATTCCATGACTAAACCAGGAATGACATTTGTTGTTTATTTATACGCATTTATTTTGCCTGTCTGGATTACCACACTATTACAGCAGACTTTGACCCTTGTGAGCACGTCTGGAAAATCAAATACATTTAGAGGTCTAGGGCCAATGACACCACCAGCTGTTCTTTGGGAGGTTATGGAGCAGAAGTTGGAGGTCATTAAAATGAGGAGAAAACTTGTGGTGTGTGTGTTTGTACAGATTTGTATGCAAGCCAGTGTGCATGTGTGTGGAGACCAGAGAGCAGCCTTTGCTGTCATTCCTTAAACACTGTCAGCCTTGCTATTTTGAGACGGAGTTTCTCAATGGAGTTCACCAATTAGGCTAGTCAGGGTGGCCAGTGAGCCCCAAGGGCCCACCCACCTGTTTTTACCTCCCTGCACTGCAGTGGCTGTGGGTGCCACCATGCCTGCCTCCTTTCTGCACAGGTTCTGGGGATCAAACTCAGGTCTTTGTGTTTACAAGGCAAACACTTTACCAACTAGTCCTTTAGCCTGAGAAGGAAACTTAATATCACATTCAACACCCCCCCCCCTTTCATGATACAAATGAGAAAACAAAAGTTTAGAGGAGTCCAGACAGATGGCTCAGTGGGTAAAGCCCTCGGTGTACAAACCTGACAAGTAGAGTTTGATCCCTGGGGTCCACATAAACGTGGAAGGAGAGGACTGACTCCCCCGAATGGGACCCACATGACTTAGGGTGTCAGTTGCTGTAAGGAGGCATCATGACCACAGCAGTTTTTATAAACATTTCATTGGCTGGCTTACAGTTCAGAGGTTCAGTCCGTTACCATCCTGGTGGGAACCCTGGTGGCGTGCAGGCAGACATGGTGCTGGAGAAGGATCTGACAATTCTACATCTTGATTCTCAGGCAACAGGAAGTGAACTGTGACACTGGGAGCAGCTTGAGCATTGGAGACCTCTAAGCCCACCCTCAAAGTGACACGCTTCCTCTAACGAGGCCATGCTTTCAAAACCACCACACCACGTAAAGGTGGAGCTGAGCCCTTTGACCCCCAGATATGCACCAGTAGCCTCCTCTGACCCCCGCACATGCACCACAGCCTGTTCAGTGGCGTCGCTCTGAACAACGAGCATATTCATATCCACCAAGGGTCTTGATCTGTGTCCCCTCTTCCGTGAGGCCGGCTGGAACCTTCCAAGATGGTCCTAATCGATCTTCCCTGGTGTGCGCAAAACGTCTCTGTGCATTCTCCCATGGGGTCTCACCCCTGTTAGAACTATCTTGAGGTGGAGGTCCTCTCACTGCAGGGAGATGTTCTTAAGGGGGTGAACCCAAAGGCCCAGAGCATTGGAAGAATGTGTTTGTTGATTAGGTGAATCTTGTCCAAGCTCTTTACTAGATGCTATTTTTAGGATTGAGGAAGAACGTCATGGAAGCCGAGTGACTCCTGGCTGCAGGCTCAAGAGTGACGCACATCACAAGAGCAAGCCAAAAGGTACACCAAAGCGTAGGATGACAAAATTAAAGGGACCCAAACTGGAAAGTAGGTGACAAAAGAAAAAAAAAAAGATTCATTTTGTTCATTTGTTCGCTCATTCTCTGAGTTCCGGTGGGTTGCGCCTACCATGGGGGGGCGCTGTTGAGAGTATTAGAGATGGAGTTATGAGGTCACAGACCAAGCCTCTACTTACAGGGAAAAGATAGCAAACACAAGTGAACAACTGTTGCAGTGAGGGGTATCAGCAAGGTGAAAGTTAAACTGGAAACAAAGAAACGATCGTGGGCAGGGAGAGAGAGTGGGAAAGGAGGTATTTCTGGACAAAGGCCTGGACTCAGCGAACCCTTATAGATATTGGGGAAAGGGCGTTTGAGAAGGAGCAATGGCCCCAGGCATTGGTGCATTGAGAAAAAAAGGAGCCGTGGGGGAGGAGAGAGAGAAGAACCCTGTCTTGCACTGGTGAAATCTCTTTCCCAGAACTGAAGTCTTGTGATTGATGACCTCTGACTGCACAGTCCAATCCTGTTACACAGTCCCTACAGCGCTCAAGGCAACCTCTATTTCTCAGAAGTACTTAAATAGAGGCATTCTGCACGGCCCTTGCAATCAGGGTTCTCACCTGAGGCTAACAGGCCTGGGATTCACAGTGAACCATGAAGAGATTTTCTCTTCTTCTTTTGTTTATCTTTAAAAAGCCAAGCCAAACCAAATCAAACCAAGCCAAGCCAAGCCCTCCCACTCAAAAACCAAACCAAACCAAAACAAACAAACAAACAAACAAACAAAAACAAAACAAAACAAAAAACAAAAAACAAAGCCAAACCAAACCAAACCAAACCAGGGTCTCATTAGCCCTAGATGGCCTGGAACTCACCATGTAGAGTAGGCTGGCTTCAAACAATACAGATCTTGCCTCTGTCTTCTGAGAGCTGGGATTGAAGGTGTCTGCCATCATGTAGAACTTTTTTTTTTTTTTTCAGAGAAAATCTTAGCTGTAACATCTACCCAAAAGCCTATAAGACTAGGTACGAACATAGAAAAATGAAATAAGTCAGCTGTTCTCTCTCTCTCTCTCTCTCTCTCTCTCTCTCTCTCTCTCTCTCTCCATTTTTTGTTTTGAGACAGGGTTTCTCTGTGTTACAGCTCTGGCTGTCCTGAAACTTGCTCTATAGACCAGGCTGGCCTTGAACTCACAGAGATCCACCTGCCTCTGCCTCCCAAATGCTGAGGTTAAAGGCATGTGCCACCAGTGCCCCAGCAAGAATTCAGTCTCTTAAACATAAGAGTTACTTCACTTCTGTGGGCAAATATGCTTTCTCCCACTTTTCATGATACAGTAAGTCTTTAAAAATACCTTTAAATTATTTGTGTGTGTGTGTGTGTGTGTGTGTGTGTGTGTGTGTGTGTGTGTGTATGCCTTAACCTGACAAAGGATATCTTTGGAGGTCAGAGGACAGCTTGGGGCGTTGGTTCTCTTCCTCCACTGTGTGAGAACTTGGTTGTTGGGCTCCATGGCAGGCACCTTCATACACTGAGCCATCTCAGTGTTTAATTCAGGATGTTGGGGGCTCTCTCTTATTTCCCCACTTAGGCAAAGAGAATTATCTCTCCACAATCAGAGAAAAGGGGTTTCCCACAAAAAGCAATTCATGAGGAGTTCTGGGGCAGTCACACATAATGGGTGAGGGTTGTGGCCAATGGGAGAGCCATGCGCTGGCCAAAGAAGGTGGCCACTCCTACTTCTGCCAATGCAATCTTGAGGGAATGGGGAGGGAGTTAACTGGAAATACTGGGGGAATGAAATCTATAGATTTTTAATCTTTCTGGTGTACCCACTGACTAATCTGAAGAAGTCAGCCCATGGGCTGGTGGTTTGTGGTTTCTGCATTTACAAGAGTTTCTAAGAAAGCTTTGATTTAAACATCATCAACAGCCTCTAGCCATCAATATGCACTTTTGTGGGAAAATCGGAGGACATGGCCACCTGCTTCGTTCTTAGGTCTCAGACGTTGGGAGGGCGACTTCCATCTACCTCAGTTCTCCCGACTCCCAGCTCTGTCTGGGGACACTGAGTCCATGGGTCCTGCCTTCTTCCTCTTCCTTTGTCCTCCAGTGAGTCCTCTGTTAAGGGGATGGCACACGTAGGACATTATGATGAGGATGTGGTATGAAGAAACCCCCGATGAAGAGTGGGAGACTAGCATAGATAAAATAGGTAGCATAGATAAAATAGCTCCTGTCTTTCTCTTCCTAGGACTGCTCCACTCCCTCCTCTGAATCCCTCCACACTTAGCCCAGCCACAGCTTGAGAACACCCTGGCTTACCGTTCCAGAGACCCAAACAAACCAGGCCAGGGGAAATAAAGCCATCAGCTCCCATACCCAAGAAACCCAAGGAAAGCACAGAGGGTTGGATGCCAATGCCCAGGAATCTCTTTCTGTCCCTCTGGCCTCAGCCTTCTCTCCCGGTTGTCTTCATTCCTCTGTGTGGCCTAAAATGGCTTGACCTACTTGGTTATCATTGCTGTTTTTCGTGAGCAGTTATAATCAGTCTTGACGACGACAAGGATCTAGTTGCCTGAGGGGGTTGTGACACTAGACGAGGCCTTGTGTCCCAGGGCATGAGTCACTCCTGTGGATAAACCAGGCGTACGTGTGTTCTAGAAGAATGAATGGGGTAGACAGAGTTCAAGGAGTCCACGAGAGCCCGAATAGAAGGATATCACGCATTTTTATTGGGGAACACTCAGAATAACAATAAGGCAGAGAGCCACCAGGGGCGCTGGAAGCTGCAATCACATCTCTGACCACTACACAAGGAAGAGAGACTGCTCCCCTCTTTTAAAGCAGTTAAAGTAGTTAAAGTGGCAAACAAGAAGCTCCACCTCTATCAAGCCAGGTAGCCCAAAGTCATGGGCGAGGCAAATATCCACTGCAGCAGGGTCCCAGAGCCAGAGAGGGCTGAGGGGGCTCTGTGTGGTGGTTGTGCAGATGAGGGAATGTGACACATTTGAAGAGGAGAGGTAATGGACACTTAAACTTTCTACCTACAAGTACGTGAAACACATATCTGAGTTAGCTGCCAAAGATCACCCATTGTTTACCCAACTTCTGTAAATTGTAGAAGCCTGTCAGTTCTAGTATTAGCATATCCTCATTACAGAACAAACATGTCCAGTCTGGTGCAGTTCAAGTCCATGCCATTCATCAATGCAGTTGTGGGAGCAGCTCTTTAGTTTTGTGAACAGCCCTCCAATCCCCTCCTGGTGTAGAATCACAGTAGAGGTTGTGGTGTAGTCAGCATCTTGCCCAACTGAACTGACATGTTCTTAAGCATCAGCAACAGAATGATATCACCTTTTGACCCCCTCTAAATTTTATTTATTTTAGAATTGTATTTATTTTGTTTTATGTGTGCATAGACTGTATGTATGTCTATGCTTTGTGTTTGTGCCTAGTGCCCTCAGAGGCCAGAAGAAGGCATTGGATCCCTAGGAACTGGGGTTACAAATGTTTGGGAGCTGCCATGTGGGTGCTGAGAATTGAACTTAAGTCCTTTAGGAGAGCAGCCAGTGCTCTTACGCACTGACCTGTCTTCCAGCCGCAGCACCCTGTGAATTTTAAAGTCGAACCAGAACTCTGGGGGATCAAATTCCATGAAGTTCCAGGGCAGCCACAGATGGAAGGAAGCTTGTGGCGAGAATGTGAGTGGTCAGTTTGTGTGGGTAAAAGGAAGACAGTATTATCCATACGGAGGAAATCCACACCCTCTGAGGCGGAAGGATGTTAAATACATGAAGTAACAACTACTCTGTAGAAAGAGTATGCTAAGCATCAAAGCTGTAGTTGGGGAGCTGAGGCAGGAGGATTCCCTTGAGTTTAAAGCCAGCTTGGGCTACAGAGTGAAACCTTGTCTCAAAAAGCCCCTTGTCCTCTCCAAATAAAACACCGCAGATAGTGATCAGTGTTAGGGACGACACTAGAGCGTAGAAGAGGCGTGCATGCGTGGGTGTGTGCATAAAACTTTGAATTAGGTGGTAAGTCCTGATAAGAAAGGGACATTAAATAAAGACCTAAAGAAATTGGGTGAAACCACACAGACATATGGAAGAGTTCAATAAGTGGAGGAAACAAGATCCAAAGCAGCGGCAAGCATGGATTGTTTTTCAATCGACAAGGAGTCCAGTGTGCCTGAAGCTGGCTGACTGGGGCTCAAGCTCCAGGCAACAAGCTAAGTGGAAATGGATGTTGTAAGACCTTGCAAATGACAGGACTTGGTCTTGTATTTGGTGGGAGGAATAATGTGGAAATGACCCAGTTTCAACGTATTTACTCTTGATTCTCTGTCAGGAGTCTGCAAAGGGGCAAGGGAGCCACTTGAGAGACACGACAGTGATCTGGGTGGTTTGTCCTGGTGTGCACTTAACATGTGGCAAGTGTTTCAAGTCTACGTTTATTGTGAAATTGGAATGGAAAGATTGGCCAACAGGTGCATATATGAAAGCAATCCATTGAGTGATGCGCGGAGGCTTCTGACCTGAGCGAATCAAACACTGGAATTGGTGGCCTGAGAGGCAGGGATGGAGGAAGGGTGTGGTTTTGTTTTTGTCCTGAGTGGGAGGGGTCACCAGGGCTCAGGCTGGGATATTCAGTTGGAAATCCCTATTAGACATCCCCAGAGGTGATGCTGAGGGGTAGGGTGATAGCTCAGGAGCGGGGTTGGGGGTGGTGGGGTGGTGGGGTGTCCTTCAATGCTGAAGTTCAAGGTCAATAAGATACACTCTACTTCAGGGCAATTGGAGATATTGATCCACAAGTGACTTTGGTAAAATAATGACTATCAAAAATACTAAATGAAAGAATGGCAGATTTTAAAATTCACCCCTATTCTGTTATCCCCAAACACTTACTTCTCTCTCCACATTCCCTCCTGCTCTTGTCCACATGCAAACTGCAAAATTGCATAATTTTGTTCTTCCCTTTTTGCTTGCCAGGATCTCATAGACCTTTGCTACATGGCTCCAACAGTGTTTCTAGAGGATTAAAAGGGCTGACAAAATGCTGGGCATGAAATAGTCTAGAAACAAAAGTTGAAAAAAAAATCCCACATAGCTTGGTGTCTTGACAGTGAGCTGTGTGCCTTCAGTAATCTTTGTGGACAGTCAGTGACTCCTTGTTGAGGTGACTGAGCTATGATGTGAATGATGGCAGTCTTCCCTGCACTGGATCAGGGAGAGACATTCTAGAAACGAGTCTGTGCAGAGGCCCAGGTAGCAAAGATGGAAAAATATCCCCTACAGGTTTATGTAAGTTTGAATACTGCTTCCTAACTGGAGGTAGTAAATTGGAAGGTTGTAAATCCTCTAGGACAGTGGTTCTCAGCCTGAGGCCGGGACCACTTTGTCAGCTCTGTCTCCAAAAAATGCTTATGTGACAGTAAGCATTCATACAGTATCAACATTACAGTTATGAGGCAGCAATGAAATAACCTTATGGTGTGTGTGTGTGGGGGGGTATCACCACAACATAAGGAACTGTATTAAAGGGTTGCAGCATTAGGAGAGTTGAGAACGTCTGTCTTCGGAGGTGGGACTCGGCTGAAGGAAGTGGGTTGCAGGAGTGGGACCCTGGAGTGATGGAAGCAACCGATTATACCTCTTTCCTACCCCACCTCTTCTCCAGCAGACTGTACCACCAACTCCTGCTTCCTTGGAGGGAGTCCTCCAGCTCCTAGGCCTTCCTTGCCTGTCTGGGCTGTATCCTGTAAACCACGACGTCAGAATCAGTCCTTCCTCACCTAAAATGCCTCTTCTAGGTGTTTGGTCATAGCGATCAGTAAAGTAACACCGCTGGACCATTTATTCCAGTTGACATGTAGGAATTAATGTAATTTCTTCTCTCTCTCTCTCTCTCTCTCTCTCTCTCTCTCTCTCACACACACACACACACACCTACCTTTAGGAGTGCAGAAGCATAGGCACACACTTTTCTCTGAGGTTCTCTACCAAGGAAAAAAATTATCCATACAGAAAATGTTGACCTCAGTGAACCCCAGTCATTTTAGCGGTTCAAAAAGTTTAATCTGAACCTCCAGCTACAGAGACTCCATGGGGATCTGATTTGTTCAACCATGTTAACCTTTCGCCAACAGCTTGCATCCAGCTTTTAATTTTACAGAAAAGGTTAGGAGCGTGAAGTAGGTGAGCTCCCCGTTCAGTTAGATGCTTTGCACAGGCTTTTTTACATTTCAGGAAGCTCCACCCTACTTATCGAAGATTCCAAGAACACAGCCCTGTGCATATGAATCCGTCGCTAACGAAGTCCTTCTAAGCTGCGCCGTGTCTCCTCATCCACCACTCTGTCACGTGTATAGAATTATTTAAGAGAAAAAAGTTACTGCGGATAAAAATTGGTCCAGGGCTCCTGGCCTTGGGACTGGTTTGGTTGTGTTTCCTTCCATGGCCGGCAGGCGGGGCACCAGGCAAGGCTTGGGAACCGCGCCTCCCCCACCCTCTCCTGGCCTCCCTTGCCCAACTTCCCCATAGCCGCAGCTTCAACTAAAAGTGGCCATTGACCTTTCAAGCTTTTGAGCAGTGATGCAACAGAATAGTATTTCAAAGAAAAATGGTTATCGAAACTTTTGAGTCCGGTTTTCCCATGAGTGTTATTTCTGTTTGTTTGTTTGTTTTTCTGCAAAAAGTAGGTCACATTTAAAGTGGGTCACGTTTCAGGGCCCAGTGTGCCTTGAATGTGGGCTTGGAGGCCAGGTGGCCTCCCACAGAGTGCAAGGTGAGGGTCCCAATAGGGAGAGGTGCTGGGCTCCATGAGAATTCCGGGTCCCCGACATTGCAGGGCATCATCACAGAGACACACACCGGGCCGGTCACCCCGCAGCCCACCGGTGCACAGGTAAGGACAACTCCTCTCTAGGCCAAGCAGGTGGGCTGGTGGACCTCCGCAATGACTCTTTGGAGTTGAGCGGAGGATGGAGGGGGGAGCTGGGCAAGGCTGGTGCAGGGGACTACCGCCTGAGCTCCAAGGGGAGGGATTGAGAGCAGTCAGCACCGATCGCTTTAAGGAGGCGCTCTCCGCCTTCTAGGACGCTGGCGGAGGGGACCGCCTCTGGTTCGCTTCCTGAGGCCCCCGGGAGTGGTCGTCGGCCTGGACAGTAGCCTGCCGGCCCCGGCTCCGTGCGATCTTAGAGCCGGAGCGACCGACTTCTGGGCCCCCGCCCCGCCTCCCGCCTGTCAGTGCACCCAGTACGGCGGGCGGAGGGTCGCGTCTGGCAGGCTGATGGTGGTGTGGCTGGCTGGGAAAAGGGTCCCCATCTCCCTGACGGGCTGGAGAGGGTGGGGGGGGGACCAAGGTGGTGAGCTGACGCGGGTAGGGGCAGACACTGGCCACCTAAAAGGCATTGGCTGGGGACTTGTCCCTCTTGTCCCCGAGCACCCCGAGGTGCAGGGTCAGAGGAGGGCGGAGTCCCAGGCTTCCAGCCCGCAGCACCCTCTCCTGCTCTCCAGCCGGCTCCCTTGAAGCCTGCGCATTAGCGCCCGAGCCTCTTTAAAGCGCTGGCGGGGGCTGCGGGTCACGTGAGGCGGATTCCTGGAAAGTTCCTGGAAAGCGGCCTCCGCAGCGGCCGGGCGAGCGGGCGGGGCGCGCGGGGCGGGAGGCGGGGAGCGGGCGAGCGAGCGAGCGAGGGAGGGAGGGAGGCGCGTGGGGCTGGGAAGTCGCGCGCACACTCTGCTCCGGGGACAGACGGTTAACTCTTGCCAAGTCTCGCCGCCGCCGCGGCTCGCGGGCCTTGGGCTTCCCTTGAAGCATGAGCCTTCCCTCCCGCAGCCGCCAACGCTGCGCGGGGCGCGGACCGGGCGCGCCGGGGCTGCCGGCGCGCGGACTCCAGATCCCCTGTGCCCCGAGCCCGGAAGCTTGCGGCAGGTACCGCTCGCGAAGCCCGAAGGCTCCGCCCGGGGGACGGCGGTGGCGGCGGTGGGGGGGTGGGGCTGAGGGCGGCGGGGTAGGAGCGCTGGAACGGGCACACAGCCTGGGCTCCCTCAGTTTAGGGTTCCCCGGGAGAGTTCGAGTCGCGGCTCTGCCCCATCCGGACGCAACTGCCTCCCCTCCCGGGTTCATTTTCGGCCGTGAGAAGTCTTCAGAGCCCCCACCCCCCCAAACAACTGCTATCCAAATTTATAATCCTAATAACCTGATCTCCCGCTCCTCCCCCCCCCCAGCCTCCGCCCTTGCCCCCCCTTCTCCTTCGCCCATCGCCGCCGCCGCAGCTGGAGGGAAACCCGGCACTTGCGAGCAGGGTTGTCAGCCTGGGGTGACGAGGGGTGGGGGAGCGAGGCGCCGATCCCCGGGATTTTTGTCTGCCTTGGGCGCAGCGGAGTCCGGCTGCTTCTGCCGAGCGCGGAGCCGGGTGGCATCCCCAGGCGTCTGGTTCTTGAAATAAACGTCAAGGGGAGAACTCAGACGGGCAGCCCTCCTTTCCCGGCTTCCCCTCCCTCCCCATGTCCGCTGGGGAGGCTTCCTGGAGCGGAGGCGGCAATCGCCGCGGCGGAGGTAAGACCTCGGTGCGGGTTGATGGCACGAACCGCTGCGCTCGCCGCTGCGGGCTCAACCCCGGCCTCAGCTGCAGCTCGGGCGGGGGCTGCCCGCTCGGGCCGATTCCTCGACAGCGCCCGCGGCGGCAGCAGCCGGAGCAGCGTTCCGCGTTTCGGAGCGCCCGCCGCTGCGCCCCCCGCGCTCGGCCGGAGCGTGCTCCGGGAAGCCGCACGAGTGGGGGCGAGGCCGCGTCCGCGGCGGGGGATGCGGCGGCTGGCGCAAAGCTAGCCAGCGCCCCGGGCACAGCACCCTCGGCTGGCGACCCAGGAGCCCTGCGGCGCTTTTAGGGCGGGGAACCAGGTTTTGGCGGATGCATCCTCCCAAGGGCCCTGGGGCTGCTCAAAATGTGGGATGCAAATGCCAAGTGCGGAGAACTGCCATGTTCTGTGCATTTATTATGTTTTTTTTTTTCAGACTTGCCCATGATAGAGGCCTATCCCGACCCGCAGGTGACTGTTTCCTAAGCTGCCTGTGTGTGATGCCAGCGCAGTTCTCGGGCGGGAAAACACCTTGTTTACCCTCACTCACCCTGCCTCTCCCCTCACCCCGCCACTCAGGCCAAATCTAGTGCCTGGCGACTCAGCTCCTTTTTACTCTTTTTTTCCTTTTCCCAGAGCTGGGCAGGGCGTTAACTGGATGTTTGGGGTTAAATGGTACAGAAGTACGCAGGCGGAGGAGTCCCTGGGATTTTCCACGTGTCTGCATCCCCACCCCCACCTCGGCCCTAGGGGTCCAGCCCAGACTGACCCAGCGTCTGCCCGTTGTCTCTTCACAGGCGATCTGTGGGTGACCGTGACTGCGAGAGACTTTGCCACACCATCCTGCCGGAATTTGGAGAGAGGGAACCAGCTGCTTCCAACCCCCTCCCCCTCCGCCACCATTTCGGACGCCCCGCACAGACTCGTTTTGGGATACCTTGTGACTTCCAAGGAGGGCTCGAGGTCCCCTGGCCGCAGCTCGGGCGACCACCTGCCTCTGACGTGTTGACTCATCTCTCATGACCCTGCGGTGCCTGGAGCCCTCCGGGAATGGCGCGGACGGGACGCGGAGCCAGTGGGGGACCGCGGGGTCGGCGGAGGAGCAGTCCCCGGAGGCGGCGCGTCTGGCCAAGGCCCTGCGCGAGCTCGGTCAAACAGGTAGGGATCTGGCGGCGGGCGAGGAGTGCGAGCCGGGCCGGGGCGCTGAGAGCGCTGGAACTATCCCGGCTGCAGAGCCGGGAGCCGCAGGGAGGGATGCCCGCCGGCCCGGCGGGATCTTAGGTGGAGGGACGCTGGGGCTTGGGCGGAGGACAGAGCGCGAGCTGGACTCCTCGGGAGTGGTCTCCCGGTGCGGTGACCCTGGGCTGCTTTCGCCCGGGGTTCGGGCACCCGCGTGGGAGAAAAGCGGCCGGCGCCTCCCTTAACGCAGGGCGAGCGGGCGGCCAGTGGGCTGTGCTGCCTCCCGGCTGGGCTGCGTGCGCTCCCGGGCTCAGCCGCCGCCGCAGCCCGGGACGGTGGCGGCCAAGTTGGGAGACAGTCTGCGTGGAGCGCAGCTGCGGGGTGGCCCGGCCGACAGCAGCCGGCAAGGGCCGTGCGCAGGACGGCCTCCAGGTACCCCTTGTCTCGGGCGCCGCTCTGCGCACTGCGGAAGCGGCTCCCAGCACCGAAAGGAAAAGAAAAGGAAAGCGTATCATTTTTCTCCCGAAAACAATTCTTGTGATTAAAGTCTGTCATGAGGCAAGACAACTTTTGGTAGCAGTAGGGGCTGAGGGGTGGGGCAAGAGTTCCAGTCTTTTCTCTCTGCCCCCGGCCTCCCTCCCTGCGGTTTCACGGGTATATTATATATTGGCGGTGTGCGTGCGTGAGGCGGGTGACGCCGAAATGGAGGGCACATTGTTCAGACTTATTAAATGATCTGTCTTGTGTCACTTTTGTAAGCGAGATTCTGGATATGACCAAGTCAATCAAATAGAGATTTCAGAGAACAGGGGTTGTAATACAGTTTGAACTAGGTCAAAGTCCAAAAGAATACAGTGAAGATTGTACACTTCCAAGCGCCAGCTCTCTGCGCTCTCTCTTTCCCCCAAACGTAGCTAGTTTTCATCAAAGCAGTCAACAGTAGTGCTATGCAGGTTTTCCAAACGAGGGCCGACATTACAAGTTCCTTGGGGGCAGGCAGGTCTGGGCGGGGTGGGGGGGCATCAGCCATTCAGAAAACATGCTTTTGTTTTTATTGGAAATATTGGAGATTAGTTTTCACTTTTCTCCCAAACTTACTCCTTTTTTACTTACTAGGTTTTTGTCTCAATTAAACTGTATTGAAAGTATCATTTTTTTCCTCCTCAGCCAAATATGTCTATCATATTGCAAAAGTTCTTTTGACTCATTAGGAAAAGAAAATCTTAACATGGTTTAAAGAAGAGTTATAGAAAGTCATTTTAAAAAGAAAGGGAAAAAATGATAGGCTTACGGTTGTGCCTAGAATGGGCTTAAATTTTTATTAAATATCTACTAAAAGATTTGTGATAGCCCCAGTACACTTCCAGTCACAGGCATTTTTTTTTTTTTTAAGTGGGTTCAACAAGGAAAATGAGCATGATGGTGCTGGCCTGTAAATCCCACGATTTGGGAGGCAGAGGCAGGAAGGCCACAAGTTCAAGGTTATCCTTGGCTACAGAGTAAAACTGAGGCCAGCCTGTGCTACATGAGGCCCTGCCTCAAAGAAAACCAAACTAGAAAAATCACTGCCAAGTTACGGACCGTATTCTAAAAACCCTTATAATAACTTTCACTTTCTTTTCTGTTTTCTTTTTGAACAACCCCCCCCCCCCAGGATGGTACTGGGGAAGTATGACTGTTAATGAAGCCAAAGAGAAATTAAAAGAGGCGCCAGAAGGAACTTTCTTGATTAGAGATAGTTCGCATTCAGACTACCTACTAACTATATCTGTTAAGACGTCAGCTGGACCGACTAACCTACGGATTGAGTACCAAGATGGGAAATTCCGGTTGGATTCTATCATATGTGTCAAGTCCAAGCTTAAACAATTTGACAGTGTGGTTCATCTGATTGACTACTATGTTCAGATGTGCAAGGATAAACGGACAGGCCCAGAGGCCCCCCGGAATGGGACTGTCCACTTGTATCTGACCAAACCTCTGTACACTACAGCACCCTCTCTGCAACACCTCTGCCGACTCACCATTAACAAATGTACCGGTGCCATCTGGGGACTGCCTTTACCAACAAGACTAAAAGATTACTTGGAAGAATATAAATTCCAGGTATAAGTATTTCTCTCTTTCGAACACATGCCTCATATAGAATATCTCCGAACGCAGCTATGTAAACGAGAATCTGCAGGCCCTTCTCTGGATAATGGCACGGAATTCTTTCTTAAGGGCATCTGAGCTCGATCTAATTTAAAGGTGTGACGGTGTAGCTAGGTGATTTTTAAATCCTCCTTGGTAGTTTCAGCTGAGTGAAGCCTCCTCTCCTATGGCTGATCAAGACCAAGTGGCCCTAAAAAAAAAAAAAAAAAAAAAAAAAAAGTCCCAAGTAAAGGCGAGGGAAAATTGGGGTCAGAAGTCCAAGCTCCATAGGAGAGGCAGTTCCGTGTGGAGTACTGAAGGAGGAAAAGACGCTGGCTGATCCAGGCTTAGCTCCCCTTCTAGATGCCTGGTGATCAGTCTGTGTTAGAACAAGTTATGCTTTACATTCTGATGTATCCAGTAGGAGTTTTGTTAGACCGATCATGCTTGTATTTACCCCTCATTTTATGCAAATAACCAAATCAACCAAAAACCAGTCACCAAGAGATCCTGTATTTGTCTTTTTACTACACGTATGAACTCTCCCGTGAACGAGTACTGTAGTAAATCCACTTCAAGGCAGCCTTACTTACAGACACATTTCAAACTGGTGCAAACAGAAAAGACATCTCTCTTTTCCTTTAAGGCTAAAGACAAGAATGTCATGCTACACAGGTGCAACTCAATCCTCGATAATAAAACCCAGTGTGGATAGAGACATTTTACCCCTTGAAGGAGCTGTGAGTCCTAACCTCTTGCCATTGATTTTTGGAAATGGCATCACAAGTTTCCGAGTTGTCCTTGAATTGTCTGAGCATGGACATCCACAGCTGTTTCCCTTCTACTGTGTAGAATACTAACTTACTTTTCTTCCAGATATAGGGGGTACCTGCCTGTTTTTCAGAGTGTTTATTTACTGCTGTTACTATTTGATTAGAATGTATTAAATAATACTTTAAAAAACCCTCTGACTTTTACAAGTTTCATTTATTACTTGGAGTTACAGATGTACATTTCCACGGTAATCAAAGGTTGTCATAAAAACTTCTATCAAATGAAATAAACTAAGCAATCAGCAGAGGGTAGAACATTAACTCACTCAACGTCCAAATATGGGCTGCACCTGCGCTTGTGTTTTAGAGAGAGTGGTTTGCAGACTAGGAATTGTCAGGCAGCCTGGTCCTGTGCAAGTTGGATAGGCATAACCCTCATGCTTTTCATGTTTTCAGAAGTAACGGTTTAGCAATGGTTGAAATCATGTCATGATCTGATCTTTTAACAAGTTGAGCAGTTGCAATACTAAATAAGAATGACAAGTCTTATGGCCACTTTCTTTTGGTCACATTGTCACACGGTCTCACGACCACTGTGAATGTGTCATCTTTTCTGGAGTCTAGACATGTATTCTTGCCACCCCGCACATTTTCCCTGGCAGCCCATAAGACTTGAGTGTTCCAGGTGAAATGTGAACCTGGCATACCATGAATATACCCTGAATAGAAAATGATCAAGTGCAGAATAATAGAGCTTACTTCTCTTACCTTGCCTTTTCTTTTTTTCTTTTCTTTTCTTTTCTTTTTTTTTTAAATTCCCAAACAGTTTTAACACCTGGAAGGAATTAGTAAGCCTATCCAAACACGAAGTATTGCTGGATGTGGCTTAAGAAGAGCCTCTGTCGTTAATATTTAAATAAGAGCTGGTTTTACAGTCTGGTCCATGGTGGGCAATAATAACCTTTTTATTAGGATATTTAGATGCTGTGTTTTTCTTCACGACTTCCTTTCACACATGGACGTTTCTCTGGTAGAATGCTTGACTCCTGACAGATCTCTCATATGATCAGTAGCAAGGGGCTTTGTGGAATTCCTTCACAGGTCCCCTGCAGTCAGGCGGCGTGAGTGCCTGTGGAGTTATGACAAGTCCCACATTATTGCAGCAAATGGCCTGCCGTTGGGGACCGTCCAGACTTCCCTGCACTGGGCTGTGAAACTGATCGCTTTATTTTCCAATCCTCACAATTCTAAGGAAGTTGATAGGCATCAGGGGACAATGGTTTTTGCTTTATAGTTTCTAATATTTATTTATTGAGTTCCTTGTGTGCCAGGCTCTTACTCAGTACCTTATCCATATTATCTCATTTGATTCTCACAAGGGCTAAGAGAACAAAGTACAGTATTTACGGGAGTCGACTATTTCTACATTGATCCAGGTAACCAGTTAGAGCAGGCTGTATAGCAACCCTCAGCCCTTTTTACTGTTGCCTCAATCAGACTAGTAGATCTGGATTGGCTGGTGTTGTGCTCTCTCTGTGTGGGGTTCTAGTCAATCCTTTTGTTTGTTTGTTTGTTTGTTTGTTTGAGACAGGGTTTCTCTGTGTAGCTTCAGAGCCTGTCCTGATCCTCACTCTGTAGACCAGGCTGGCCTTGAACTCACAGAGATCCACCTGCCTCTGCCTCCCGAGTGCTAGGATTAAAGGTGTATGCCACCACTGCCCGGCTTTAAAAATTGTTTTAAGAATTTTTTTTGTCAGTATGTGTGTACACACATGCCATATCATATATGTGGAAGACACAGGACAACTTGCAGGAGTTTGTTCTCTTCTTTGATTGTGTGGCTCCCAAGGATTGAACTCCGGTCATCAAGCTTGCTGGCAAGCGCCTTACCACTGAGACATCTTGCTAGTCCTCCATTCAAACTTGCCAGTGGCTTTTTCCTTCCTGAAAGGTGGTGGAGGGGTCAGAGGGGAGGAAGTGTGCCCCCTTGACTGGGTAGCCACTAAATGATGCCAGTTACCAATGATTTGCCCATTTTACATCCAGTGAAACAAAGAACATATTCACTACAATTATCCTCAACAGAAGCTGCAAAAAAATGTTCAGTGTTGCCTTTCTTTCTATGTGACATATTAGTAAGGCTATTATTTATTATTGCTATTCTAATTATTACTGTTGCTGGGGCATGTCCTGTGCGGGGGGGGTTTGTATATCCCCACCCCTAAACCTCAACGACTGCTCTGAGTGAGAGATGCTCTGAGTGAGAGAGGCGAATGTCATTCTTCTTAGTGGCGAAACGACAACAGCTGTTTAGGGACAGTACTCTGGCCCGTATGAGCTTGGAGGGCTTGCTTTGTGTTGTGGGAATGAAAGTTTGACTTCATCGTAATTACATAATCCGAATAGGTGACAGATAGGGACTGTCGGTTGTTGCATGCTGTTTATTTTCTTAGGAAGTGTTTCCCCTGCTTTTAGAAAATTGTACCCCGCTTGGCAGATGGTAGGAGACCGAGCCGTCATCAAGTAATCCAAGGGATTGAATGTCCTGAGAGCGGACTGTGTCCTTCTGGTTGTGGGTGTGGGCACAGGAGGGGTGAGTGGCTGTGGCTCTAACAGCTGGGATGAAGCCTCCCTGGCTCCCAGTAGCCCTGTCCATCTCCGGGTCCTTTCCACCCTCCCAGTGAAAGAATGTGGCTTGCAGCCTGTCCTCTCCTTAGAGGTCTGTATTCTCTTCCAGTGGTTAACTCCCTAGAAGCCTGACCCTTGGGCGCACTATTTGGATCGCATAGATTAGGTCCCTTATATGGCCAGGACGTTCAGATTCATAGGTTAGGTTTCTGCCCCTACCATAGCAAGCAAACAGGTACCATGCAGACACAGTCCACACATCTTACCCTGTGTGTTAACAGGGCCTGTGTTCTTCTCTGCTAGAGTTAATGCAACTCAAAATTTTCTTCCTCTGACATGTAAAATCAGGCTTTGGAATAACACCACAGTGGGATACTTTCAGTTCTTGGCTCCTTCTTTTTTACTCTCAAGGATTAGCTACTCCGCTGGATTTCAACAAGCCTTGACCCAGTGTAGTATTTTGCATCGAATAATCTGAAATTCTGGCCTTTTCTTTTTCTTTTTTCTGTTTAGTAATTTTGGAGATTGAACACAGGGCTTTCCTCGGTGCTTGGCAAGCATTCTACCGCTGAGCCACATCTCCAGTCCATCTAGATGTTTCTAATCTGTTTGCTCTTTTAAAATCGCTGCCTTCTTGTCCATGCTGGTTTCCTGATACCTCTGCCGCTCACGGCCATGGTACCAGGTGACTTGTCTGCTTTTCTGTGCTCACCGGTAGAGTCTGCTTTGGCTCCTGTCCCCTCTTGGGCACAGTTCCTGCCTTACTTTTTCATTTTCTTATCACAGTGCTGTCCTTATAGCCCATTACATGAATCCTTGGTGCCGGCATTATGGGCCAGTGAAAGAGAGAAACAGTCCTCTACTTGGGTTAGGTAACCTACAGATTTAGGATCCTTGGGATTAAATCTGTCTGTTTCAGTCCCCAGCACCACACTTCACAATTTTGTTTTTAACTTGTTTATTTAAGTTATTCAAGTAATCAGAGGCTCCTTTCCCATTAGATTGTGCTCTGTTGGGAAGGAAGGAAGACTGCATTTCTTGAGTCTGTTGCTGAGTTCCTAACTTCGGCTTGCTCATCTTCACTGGTTTTTAAAGATTTTTTTTCCCCCCAGTTTTTCTTGTGAGTGGCTTCAGTCTAAGCCATTTTTACCTCACACTCAGCTTAAGTGACAGCTGTTGCTCGAGTCAGCCCCTAAAAGCCTGGTTGTCCCAAACACTGGGCTAGGCTGGCCAGCTGTCTCCCTTGCCCCTTCCCCAGCTCCTGGCCACAAGGGATCTCAGATCTGCCAAGTGCTGTCTCAGGGATGGGACGGAGACCGGCTCACTTCAGTAAACATTTACTGAGCCATAAAAATAAAACGGCTTTCATAGACAGCTCTCAATTGCGCTCCATCCTTCACTTAGAGAAACAGCGTTGCCCTAGAGCCGGGGCACATTTGGGGATGGATTATGACGACGCTTCTGCGGCGGCCTCATCTCTGTTAGGGACAGAGGGAAGGGAGAGCCAAGCCAGAGTCTTGGTGAGAGCTAAGAAAATTATGCCAGCTGCCTCCCTCTCTTGTCAAAGCACACATTCCTCCCAGGGATCCCCTTTGCTGAGACGAAACGAGACACGTTTGCTAGTTAAATCATCACAGGACTTCATAGATTTCCCTAGATTGTCCCAGTTTCCAGTGGTGTTAAGATCAAAAGGCAGCCTTTTTGCCAAATGGTTTTCCCCTTCTGTTCATCTGGCAGCACCTTCCCTGTTTAGATTTCGATCTTGTGTAGCTGTGATCTTCATCTTTCAGGACAACCATCTCCCTGTTGTTTCTGCCCAGGGAAGTTATTTTCCTATTTTAACTTCTGCCACCTCGATGACGCCGCTCTCTCGGGTTTCCGGCACGGCTTCTTTTCTCTGCATTTCTATGTAGTAGACATTATTTCTGGCTTTGGTCAGATAGTGTGCTTGCATTTTGCAAACCCTTTATTTGCTTATCTGTTCTCCACTGTCTGTAGTAATACAGGATGGAAATCACTGGCAGCGAAAATGGCTTCTTATTCTCCTTGTCCTTCTTTTTAGGGATGTTGATAGCAGCCAAAGAACTGGAGAAAGTAAATGGGTGACTGGTGTGGTGTGGCCTCACTGGTGTGGTGAGGGGCTCTTTCGAGTCCATCACTAGGTACCATGTTAGCTCTCCTAAAATTATGACCAACTTATTTCTGTCGTCCTTTATACCAACCCTAGTTTTGAAGGTGGGGTAGGAGTGAGGGATTTTAAGAGAAAAATTCTCCAGAGGCAGGGTCTTAGGACTCCTAAACTCAGACTCCCCTTTATAGCTAAGGGTAGTCTTGAACTCCCAATCCTCCTGCTGTCACCTCCCAGTTGCTAGGATTACAAGTAAGAGCCCTCAGACCCGGTTGCTGGGGAGTGAAAACAGGGTTTCCTGTAGCGAGGGAGCTATTTTCTCAGAACCGGGAGCCGTTTCATTAAAAACCGTTCCCCCCCCCTCTCTCTCACACACACCCTTTTCCTTTTGGTTTTTTGAGACAGCATTTCTGTGTATTGCTTTAGAGCCTGTCCTCGAACTAGCTCTGTAGACCAGGCTGGCCTGGAACGCACAGAGATCCTCCTGCCTCTGCCTCCGAGCGCTAGGATTAAAGGCGTGCGCCACCAGCGCCCGTCTGCCTTTATATTGAGCAACGTTGTCTTGTACTGGCGGCCAGCCACTTTGTGACACGGCATCTTTCCCTCATCACTCAGTGTTGTTATCCGTAGAGTTTAGAATTGGGGAGAATATTTTATTTTTATTCATGTGTGTGCATGTGTATCTGTGTGTGCATGGGTATCGAAGAAAGGCCATATGTCAGATTATAAGTGTGAGCCCCCGTAGGTGGGTGTTGGGAACTGAGCTCAGGTCCTCTGGAAGGGCAAGGAAATGCTCATGCAGTCTGAGCCATCTCGCCAGCCCCCATCCTCAAAGTCTTGTGACCAATATTTATACTCGATCGGGTTTAATAAATCAGGATTTTTCCTTTGGTTTCTATTTATATTCATTTATTCCATAACTCCCCCACCAAACTTCCCCCTCCTTGCCTGAGTACCTCTCTCCTCCCTGGCAACATTTATTCCCCACCCCACCCCCAGTTGTATTATCTATAGGGAACCCAGAGAAGAATAATGCTCTCACACTAAAGGAGCCCTTTTACCTTGTGTGTAGAGATGGGGAAGATAGGATTTGTATTTATTCAGTAGTTCGATCTTCCTCATGCCCAGTGGCGCCATTCCATTTCATCCGGTCAACAACCTGGGAAGGCATTTGCATACTCCTTTTATCGAAAGTACAATGGAAGCTTGAAGATGGAAAACACATTGCCCAGTAATTGTGACCAGAGTTTAACATGTATGCAGAGATAGAGTCATAATGGTTACCTCATGGAAAGTGCCCTGAACCTGCCTTGAGGGCTAGGGAGGGCCTCTGAGCGGGCACAGTAATACCTAATACTTAGGTTAAGGCAGGAAGGGGATCTTCAGATAAGGTATATATCTTCAGTGAAGAAGGTCTTCTGGTCACCGGACTGTAGTTATGCAACCCTGCATCTGTCTTTAAGCAGGGGGTGTTGACTTCTGCTCTTGACAACCACCATTGTTTAGGTACCCTTTGCTCCCAGCAAGAGTCAGGTGGAAATTTACTTGCTAATACGATAGAAAGGAAAAGTGATTGAACCTTCATTGTTTTTCTTGTGGATTAAGTTCTTGCCTTGTGGCAGGAAGTTAGTCGTGATGAGAGTGAATTGTCTGTTTCTCTCTGTGGGCTCACCTCGTCTCTTCTATTTATAAATCACCCCCACTCGGGTCATCTGTTAACCCAGTAGTAAATAGTCTGGGAGAGAGTAGACGCGTGCGTGAGCTTGACAATAGCTAAAACCTGCGGGAAGAACCAGGTTGAAGCTGTGTTGGGTAGGTCATGAAACTCATTAAGTACAAAGCATGGGAACAAGGCAGGAATTCCAAAACAGACCAACGCGTGGGTTCCCACGGACTGGGGAAAAATTAGTAGTGCCAGGCATTGCCCTTGCTACTCACCACGTATGACCTCACTGAGGGTACGTACGCAACAGACCACTGAGCTCTACTGTTGAGATAAGGAGGCGGAAGTTTAGTAAGTTAAAGTATTAAAACAGAGGTGGGATTTGAGCTCAAAATTGCCTGACTCAAAAAAACAAAACCAACAAAAAACCCCTATGACTTTATTCATGCTGTATTATTTTGTTGTAGTAAACTTACTATACCTTTACTCAACACTGTATGACAGTTGGGTATAGCTAATATTTAGCATGACTCTGACCGATGTCTAAGCGCAGTGTTGTTAGTACTGCACCGAATGGGCCTGAGTCCCATGCACTGATTCTAGAAGACTCTCCGACCTTCCTCCCCTTTTGAGCTGTCCTGTCCGTTCCTAGCCAGTGTAACCACATCCATGCATCATCTCTTCCCAGTCATTCCTTTGTTGTCTTTGCAGGTAAATTCTGTGAAGATACCGTCAGTCATTGTTCTATTGTCGTGAAAAAGTCACCATGACCAAGGCAACTCTTATAAAGGAAAGCATTTAACTGGGGGTTTGCTTACAGTTGCAGGGGTTTAGATCATTTTCGTCATAGAGGGGAGCATGGCAGAACACAGCAGATGTGGTCCTCGAGCTGAGAGGTTTACATCCTGACCCGCGTAGCATTAAGGGAGGGGAAGCCTCAAAGCCTACCCCAGCCACACAACAAGGAGACTCAGCCTCCAACAAGGCCACGCCTCCTAATCCTTCCCAACAGCCCAGCTGGGAACCCGGCATGCAAATATCTGAGCCAATCTCATTGGAGGGACCACAGGTGCATCAGTCATAATAGGGTGGGTTCTGCTGTTAAACCAGCAGCCCAAGATGCTTGATAGGCTAAAACAGCCGAGGTTTATATCTTACAAATAACAAAGTTTCCTACATCCGAGTCTTACCAGGTCACTCAAAACCCCAGTCTGATGCAGCAGCCACTCCTTGGATGACTCTGGAGCTGAGCCAATGGGATGAAAACAAATCAGAACATCTCCTACCAGCACACACACTTACCAAGTACCTTAACCACTCTGAGCCCATGGGCCGGGATGCTATAAAATGGTGCCCTCAACCCCAAGGGTGAGGCCGTGCAAACCTCCCTCGTGAACGGCGGTAACCACACAGACATCTGGGCAACTTTCTTTGCTCTCACACATGCTACGTTGGCCCTGGGTGAGCGCGGCAGGACACATGTGTTCCTTAGTTCTGCCCCTACCTTCCTTTTAGCACTTCAGTGTGGGGCAAAATTCCTTCTTGTCTTTGAGTCATTTGTGAGCAAGATGTCTGCAGCCTTGAGGCAGAGCCCTGCATGGTAAGAGCCTATCTCTTTACCAAAGTCTCTCCGGGTCTCTTCACCCTGTTGGAAGTAAGCCCGTTTTTTTTTTTTTTTTTTTTTTTTTTTTCCCCTCCAGTGTGAATAATTCAACATAAATAAATTATATGCTCATTCACTTTCAGTGTTTACTCTTTTACCCAATTAGCAATAATGATGAATAGTAGAAGCCTATTTTTTTTTTTAAAGTTCTTTCTTTTGTTTTAGATATAGTTTCATGTGACACAGGCTGACCTTGAACTTGCTATGTGGCTGAGTCTGGCTTTGAACTCTTGATCTTCCTGTCATTACCTTCCAAGTGCTGGGATTACAGGCAGCCATTACCATGCCCAACTTTTTTTTTTTTTTTAATCAATTTTCAGCCAAAAATGAAGTCTTTTTTTAGGCACATTACAAATGAAATGGATTCTCATATGATAAATTGATATCTAATCGCTAGTTTTAATTTGCTTTGAGAGGGCTGTATTCTCATTTCCAGTAACTGAGTTTTACACTCTATTTTTGGGGTATGAGCAGACTGAGGTATTTTTCTACAAAAAATAGCTGTATAATCAGATGGACATGCTGTGTTTCAACGGACAATGACCCTCTACTGAATTCTTGGATTGTTGTTTGGTCTGACAAGGTTAGGACATGCAAAAATGTACTTACTTTATAGCTTTCCAAACAGAATTCAGGTTTTCTTTGATGCTACGATTCAGTTTTTCTATACTAACCTGGATTGGAGACTTTCACACTATTGACTTTTTCTTCATATTTATCTCTTCCATTTATTTAGTTAGTTATTCACCCATCTGCTTATTCACACAGTCAGCCCACAAATATTTACTAAACATCTACTTGGATCATACGTAAGACAGTGTCCTGGGGAAAGTTAAAAGGACACTGTTTTTAAGAAGATCTCTGGCAGCAGTTACAGGGTAAGTTCTACTCCTGTCTTTGGGGCATGAGTTCCATGACTCCAGGGGATGCTTGATGTCACAGAGAATATAGCCTATGACACACACACACACACACACACACACACACACACACACACACCTGTAAGCAGGTTTCACTCATAGACACAGTATAAGATTAACTATAGCTATTAATAAAATAGAACAATTTGAAGCATTTACCTAAATTGTTCTATTATTAATAAAAACCCGACAGATCAAGAAAACAGCAGAGGAACAACCAACTGACCCTCCCTCTCCACTTTGCCAGGACAAAAGGACCTCCAGTCTCTCCCTGTCTCTTCCTGTGCCTCTTTATCTGGGCCCTCCAAAATCTCTATGTCTAATTCCAGTCATCTAGTAGTGGACTCTGCCCCTTGATTCAGGGTTTAACTTTATTAACAACAATCTTGGCGTGGTGTCACAGTGCAATGAAATGTAACAATAATTGTAATGGCATTCCAGAAGAAAAGCTACTTAAAACATACAGCAGCAGGCTGTTGTGATGTATGCCTTCAATCCCAGCATTCAGGATGCAGCGGCGGGCAGACCACCTGTGAGGTTGAGGCTAGCCTGGCCTAACACAGTAAGTCAGGGCTATGTAGTAAGACCCTATCTTAAAAACAAGTAAGTAATTATGAAACTTGTAGCACACTTCTTACTTGTCTGTTGTGTACAAGACTGGTTCAGCTCCTAGCCCACCCAAACAACAAGCAGACCCCAAATGACACAACCTTAGAAAAAAGAATTCCTGGAGTTCCTGGAGTTTGCTACTTGGTATTTTTGGACCACAGTCAATCATGGATCAGTGAAACTAAGGGAAATAAAACCTGGCCTAATAGGACTACTGCACGATGCCTCTGTGTCTTCAGGTTTAGATCCATGGTGTCAGACAATGGATCCTGGACGTTGTAACAGCTGCTTGATGCAAGTGTGAGGTATCATAAGTGACCTAGACATGATTAAAGTGTGCACATAAGTTATAAGCAAATGCTCTGCCATTTTGCATAAGGGATGTGTACATGTTAGGTTTGGGGGTGTCCTGCACGAGGTCCCTGAGCCAGCCACCCTCTGATACAAAAACAGAGACTTGTAAAGGGAAGAGCAATGCACCCTGGGAGGAAACACCTAGATTTGTCTGAGGAAATCAAGGAAGACACCAGGGAGGAAGTGACTTTTGTCTCTGGACTTCGAAGACGAGTTGGACACCCAGCACTAAGGGCTTTGCCTGCCTTTCAGATGTTAATGTTTACTTGGGAAATGAAAACTGTGAAGGGCATTTGAGCACAGAGCGATAGCCCATAGCCTAGGCATAGGATCTGAGCTGTTCAACCTTAGCTTTGCAACCAAGACTTGCAAGGGACCCCAGCTAGACCGCGTGGGGGTCTGTGAGCTTGACTAGTCTACACATTCATTGTCACCATCTTCTAAGTGAGGGACTAGCAACAGATGCGGCAGGGTTAGCAAAGGGTGTGAGACCCTCACCCATAGAAACCTGGTGTTTTGGGATGGGGTTGCAGGTGTTGCTTATACCTCAAAACACCTTTTATTTTTTCAGATTTATCTTTATTTTATGTGCACGTGTGTCTGTGTGAGGGTGTCAGATCCCAACTAGACTTACAGAAAGTTGTGAGCCGCCATGTGGGTGCTGGGAATTGAGCCCAAGTCCTCTGGAAGAGCAGCCAGTGCTCTTAACTGCTGAGACACCCCTCCAGCCCTGCAAAAAATATTTTTCTTTTCTAAAAATTAGTTAATTTTACATATCAACCACAGTTTCCCGCCCTTCTCTCCTCCCGTTCCCTCCCCCACCTCCTTTTGATTCCATCCCCTCCCCCCATCTACTCCTCCTCTGTCTCCATTCAGAAGGCATAAGGCCTCCCCTACCAAGTTGAGGCAGGGTGGGTGAGGCATTCTACCAAAGGGAAAAGGTTCATGCATTAGGGACAGGTCCTGGTCCCAGGGCCAGGGGCCTCACAAACAGATCAAGCTATGAAATTGTCACCCAGATTCTGCAGAGGGCTTAGGTCAGTCCCATGCAGGCTCCTTAGCTGGTGGTCCAGACATGAGCTTCCACAAGCTCGGGTCAGCTGTCTCTGTGGGTTTTCCCATCATGATCTTGATGCCACTTTCTCATATAATCCCTCCTCCCTCTCTTCAAATGGACTCCCAGAGCTCTGCCCAGTGCTTGGCTGTGGATGTCTGCATCTGCTTCTATCAGTTACTGGATGAAGGCTCTGTGATGACAATTAGAGTAGTCACCAATCTGATGACAGGGAAGGCCAGTCCAGGCACCCTCTCCACTATTGTTAGGAGTCTTAGCTGGGGTCATCCTTGTGGGTTCCTGGGAGTTTCCCTGGCAATAGGTTTCTTTCTAACTTCATAATGGCTTCCCCTATCAAGATATCTCTTTCATTACTCGCCCGGTCCATTCGGACCCATTGGGATCTCTCATGTTCCCATCCCCCCACCCACTCCCCTCTAACCGCCCCCCCCCAAACCTCCAGTTTATCCCAGCAGATCCTTGTGTCCCTCTTAGGGTTCTGCAAAAATAATCTCATACTTAAAAAAAACAAAACAAAACAAAACGGAAGCTAATGTAGATATTAGCTCTATCACTGCATCCTGTTATTTAAGTAATCTATAAAGAAGCGCAAACATTATTGTGTCACAGCTAAGAGAAAACTTTCACATTTATATTTTGGTCTTACTCATCTCTGTATTGTGTGTGTGTGTGTGTGTGTGTGTGTGTGTTGCGCGCGTGCGTGTGTGATATTTAAGTGCGTTCTTCTGAGGAGGCCCATGGCCTTCGCAATGCTTCTGGAGACCAGCGCTCTCACGGCAGCGTGAGGATGGGTCTGTGGGACATTTTGGAGCTAGTGAGTTCTCTGACTGTTCAGAGACGCGAGGCAAAGGAGGGGTCCTGAAGAACCGCACCGTACCCCTCAAGCTTCTGCTGGGAATAACATTCCTTTAAAAAAATATTTCTCTTATGTTTAAAAGATTATATTCATGTGACTTCTCACCCCTCCCTCCAAACCCTCCCACAGAGCCCACCTTGCTCTCATTCATGGTCTTCTTTTTCGTCGATTGTTGTTACACACATGCATGTAAATCTGTATACCTATGTATTCCTAAATACGGAAGTACCACCTTCTTAGTCTCTGTGGGGTTACTCAGTCTGTACATACATGTTCAGGGCTAGACCATTTCATAACCAGTGGGTGTGATCTTCCGCGGCGCAGATCCTTTATCTGGCTTCAGCATTCCTTAGTCTCCTGTGCTCCTGTGTAACCGCTGGGGCCTCCTGGCAACAGCCATCGTCTTCTGCTCATTTCCTTCTTCCCTTCCTCTTGTAACCCTTTTAAACTTTCACCCTAGTGAAAATACGGGCCATGTTTTCAACAGTGGCATATGGAAAGCCGCACTGAAAAACAAGTCTCCTTGGCTAGCTGCCTCTCTGTCTGTCAGCCCTGATTTGTGTTTTATGACACAAATCCAGACACCCTCATGTAACCCAAGCTGGCTTTGATCTTATGTCCCTGAGGCTGGCCTTGAACTCCTGATCTCTCCACCTCCTGAGTGTTCCCATAGCATTGCCTGGTCCAGCTTAGGCCTACACCCTTTGGACCTCTATCCTATTGTATCTCTTGGCGGGAGTGCAAATAGTATGCAGACAGCGCCCCAGACATAGTCTGAAACCCTCACTCTTAAATCTCACAGGGAGTGCTGCTGAATGACTATATGATAGGCTGATTCTTTCAAAGATAGTTCTGGTTTCAAGGTCATCGTATTATCGGTCAGTTCTCATTATCAGTTTTAGAAGATGCAGTAACAGATAAAAATTACATTTACGCGAGCGAGCTTCTGTGTTGTTTTCTGTGTGGTGAGTTGAATGCATTTAATGTGCTCTCAAGCCAGAAATAGAAAAGGTGGGTTAGAAGTGTCCTTCCCTGGGGCTGGAGAGAGGGCCCAGCGGTTGAGAGCGCTGGCTGCTCTTCCAGAACAGGATTCAATGCCCAGCCCTCACATGGCAGCTAACCACTGTCTGTAACTCCAAGATCCAACACCTTCACACAGACATACATGCAGGCAAAATACCAATGCACATAAAATAAGGACCACTAGGTGGTTTTTTTAAAGGTGACCCTCTCAATGTTCTTTACATTTTTTTCTTTTTTTAAATTTTAGTTTGATTTTCTTTTGCTGTTGTGAGATCTGGGTAGCAGTGGTTAGTGTCAGCTGGGTTGCCTGGGCTGTGTGGCCTGCAGATGCCACACACAGCAGCTGGGCTCCAGGGTCTGGCTGGCTGCAGTTCCTCGCCACGCTCCTTGTGAGGTCCAGGAATGTATAGTTTCTGCGGTCTGATGTATTTTGATGGTTGCCAGATAAAATCGATGTCTGGCCCGTTTTTCTAGGAAAAACACACTTAGACGTTTCCAACGCCGATTTGTAGGACTTTGTGTCGTTAGGGCTTTGTGGCAAAACTTTTTCTCAAGTGGCTGAAAAAAATAAAGGAACTTCAGTCTTGAGGGCTGGTTCACACTGCGTCCTGTGAATGCCAAGATTGTTTAGACGGCCTTTCTTCAAAAATAACCGAGTATCTGGACTTTTTCCAATAAGGAAAATAACAGTTTCAGCTACCGACACCAGATTAGTCCCACAGTTTAGGAGAAACAGGACACCTTTTCCTCTCTATTTTCTAATAATGTGCCTCAGTTCGGCAACCAGAGGTGACTCGGGTTAGTCTTGAAAGGTTTGATTGCTGTTTACTGTTCTTGCTTTTTTTTTTTTTTTTTTTTTTTTTTTTTTGGCAAGGGGAGCTAGGTTTGAGAGAAACAGACTATTGAAGCTTCCCAGCCCAGGCATGCAAATCACAGTCTTTTTCTTTATTTAAATACTAAGCATCCGAGCGAGTTAAGAGGTTATGAGGAAATGAGGGAGAGCGAGCGAGTGAGTACCTGGCTACACACGAGTTTCTCTTTCTTTAAACTCCCAGGCTCTTTCCTCACCCCGGCGGATGGATAACAAGTCTTTGCATGTTGGCAGCGCAGTTAAGCCTCAGAATACTCTTGGAACAAAATGAGGATTGCAAACAACAATAACAAACAGCAGCTTTATGAGACACCCGCTTGGGAGCAGGGAGTAAATATTTTAGATTTGGAAGAATTAAAAAAAAAAAAGCTACGGATCTTCCCAAAGACTTGGCATTTAATTAGTAAATTAATGAGGCCAGGAGTGGGGTGGGGTGGGGAGAACTTGGTCTCTTAAAAGCTGCCTCAAAACTAGCTCAACGAGAGCCTGGAAGCGACTGGACCTTGATTTACATACACAGAGCGGAGGACTGGGCCTGCTGGGGCTATTTCGAGGAACTGGCTAAGTGAGAAGGGTCAGGATAGCAGCAGGGAGAGGTGTGTGTGTGGCTGCGGGCGGGGGCATCTCCTTTACGCTCTCCGTTCTTTCTTCCGGGGCTGACCCTGCCTGGGGCGCACCCTGGCCCTGGAGAGGGAAGGGCTGATGCCGCCGCCACCGGCGGGGCGGGACGCGGCAGCGTTCTTTGTCTGCAACCCTCCCCATCCCGGAGAGCGGAGCCCAGTGGCCTGGCAGCTGATGCTGGCGTCCCGTCCCTGCGGCTCTGGGTCCCTATGTAAAGCCACTGCTACAGAGGCGACGTCACCAAGTGCGCGTGGCGCCGAGCGCACACGTTGACGCTTTCCTCTACAGAGAATGGGTTAACACCTTCCCCTAGCCCCATTTACCCTCCCGGGGTTCGGGAATGGTTCTGTTAATCCAGAGTAAAAATAATCTTTTATTAACTAGTTTCTCAATTAGTTAAAGGCAACAAACTCGTGGTTAAAAGTCGAGCCAATTCACAGTTCAGCAGGCCGCTAAAGCAGGGGACGAAATTGCCCACTCCTTTCCCCATCCCACTCCCCCGGGGTACTGTTATTTATTTGTTTATAAAAAAAAAAATCGGAATGTTGTAATGCCTGAAAAGCATCTAGTTTTAGTCTTTTTTTTTTTTTTTTTTTTTTTTTTTGTACACGCAAAAAGTATCATACACAGACTGCTCTGTAATTTGCTTCCCCGGTTTGCCATTTGGGGGTCTGCATAGCTTTTCTAGCTCCTTGTCATTCTTCTCAACAGCTGTGAAAGCACCGCTGTTGATGGGCGCGGCGACCCCATCGATGGACAGTTAGCTTGTCTCCCACTCTATGCCATCACAAACAAGAGTGTAGCAAAAGCTCATGAAAACCCTGTGTACTTATGGGAGCATAGGCATGGAGTTGATCCCCGGCCGCAGAACTTTTGGGTGATGGGGTATCTATCCTTAGTCCTACAGATACCCCAGACTCAAGTAAGTTAGCATCGTGCCCATTTCAAGCACTTAACAAGACTTTCTTTAAAAGACAATATTTGAACAACACATTTGGTATCGAGAGCAAATAAGTTTGTGTTTAGCTACCAATTAAATGTCTTTAAAGTTAAATCTCTATTCCAAACAGAGGTCTTAGGAGTGTGTAGGGCTCTGCCAGGACCTTTAGAACTAGCAAGAAGCTAGCCTTGACAAACCCATCCCACTGTGCAGGGACATCCAGGGCTGTTGGCTCCACACCTTTACTGTGGCTCCGGAAAACTGGCTGCTTTGAGAAACTAGGGTGGAATGGGCGAAGCATCTGCTTCATGTGTAAGAGCGTTGTCTCCGATGAGTTGAGTTAAAAAAAATACAGATTAAAAACAGCCATGAGTCAAAGTTTCCCCTACCCCTGCCTCTCTCCATACCAGCCTCCTGATACCAGGCAGGAGCCCAGTTCTAGGAACCACAAAATTAATTTCCTGCCATTGAAAGACGATCCAACAAGGGGATTAGCCTTACCCTGGATGCCACATATCTAGATCTTGCCCCCAAAGGGATATTAGGCCTGCTTATGAGTTCAGGGGCTTAAAGCTTTCTGCCTGTACTCACTCCATCGTCTTCCTCACTTGAGTTTTATAGGTAGAAACACTGCAGGTGAAGCCAGAGGTGTAAGTCAAGCTTTAGAACCTGGGATTCCAGCTGCTGGTAAGTGACAGTAGCAGCACCCCATCGCCTTTGAAAGCCAACATTTTTTTTTTTTTCCTGGGTGGGGAGGATAGAACTTTGACAGTTGTTTTATTTCCCAAACTACCCATTTTTCTTTTTTCTTTTCTTCTTCTTTCTTTCTTTCTTTTTTCCTGAAAAAAAAAATGGTCCTTTCCATGCCAAACTCCATCACCCTGAAAACTCATCTCCAACAAAAACACGGTCACAATGGGATACAAGGTCTGGGTATCAGCCAAAAGGAAAACAAACAACAACAAAACTCAAACCAAAACAAATAAAATGAGAACAAATCTTCCATCCCAGGTCTGAGATAAAGGAGGCAAATCAACAGGCATGGACAGCTTCCTCATGAAAGCCTTTGATTTCAAACCAGGCCAGAAGGGCCTGGAAGAGCGAGGGGGTGAAATCACTTGTCCTTAAATAGGACTCTCAGGAAGCACCTGGAGTCTTAGCTGCTTTAGAAAGTCAGATAGAAATTGCTTCTGAAATAAAGGAAAAAATAAACTGGTTTCTAGGTGCCAGTGTCTTTAATATCTTCACACACTTATTTTATCTTTTTTTAGCACCTGCATTACAATGAGCATGAATTCAAATCAATAATGTATTTCGCTTTTGTGTGTGGATGGGTGGGTGGGGGGAGCAGATGATGTCAAGTTAGGAAACAGAGACAGGACACTTAGCTTTAGCTCTGAATCCCTTTCTTACTTACATTGTGGCTGCACTTCAAGTATCTATAGTGCTTTCATTTTTACAGCTCTTTTCAATGGTCTGTTGAAAAGCTGAAAAAGTGAAACAAAGTTGTTTCTTAAGTATTACAACTTCTACCGCCTCATCTGCCTATCTGTCTGTCTGTCTATCTATCTATCTATCTATCTATCTACCTACCTACTTACCTACCTACCAACCTACCTATATCAATGTTCATGAAGACTTCAGGGCAGCGGTTCTCAACCTTCCTAATGCCTTGACCCTTCCGTACAGTTCCTCATGTTATGGTAACCCCCAACCTTAAAATTATTTTTCCTTTGCTACTTCACAACTGTGATTTTTGCCACTGTTAGGAATTTTAATGTAGATGTACGATACGCAGGATATCTGGCATGGAACTCTTATGAAAGGGGTGTTCAAACCCCAAAATGGTCTCAACCCACAGTCTGAGAACTGCTGCTTTAGACAGAGGGCATTCTTTGCCCTCACATCTCCTATAGTTAGCAAATAACTAGGGTCCTTAGTAGGACCTTTCCTTTCCCTAAGCAAATAACTAGGGTCCTTAGTAGGACCTTTCCTTTCCCTAAGCATTCCAGCTTCCTTGTTACTGTGATTTCTTTAGAGACAATCAACCGTTCATTTCCCCCTTGGAGGTTTAATCCTCCAGTTGATCTGCTTGAGAAGTCTGCTGTCCTAACACCTGATAACATAAACACACAGCCACCAGGCTACTCAAGAAGGGTGCCATCAATTAGCCTCGGAACACTGCTTGCTGAGGGGAAGGCTTGAACTTGTATGCCATTGATCTTTGTGTTTTAGGTAAGAAGTCCCCAAAAAAGAATTCTGTGGTTAGAGGACCAGTCCTTGAAGCAAGTTTTACTACATTTTGTTCCGACGTCAAGTTGAATAATCCAGTCAGAAACACGGGGTCCTAAGACTTGTCAGCAGTATTCTGAAAGGGAGATTTATTGAGATTTCTTTCATCGCCTCAGCTTTATTTCTTTTGAAAATATGCGAAGGTATTACAGTTAGATTCCCTGGGGTTCTTAAGGTCTTGTCAAAATGAAACACTCCCTTTCTGTGGTATGAGTCGCCTGTTAGCGCTGTGACAAGGGGTGTCACTCATTACTGAAAACAAAATATGCTCAAGCCTTCCTTTTCCCAGTAGTCATTTGCTCTTCCTGATTCTGAGCCAGAGGTCAACTTTGGGGATGCTTCACATATTTCAGCTCATGGTGTGAGCTGCCTTTCGAACACGGGCTGCGTCACTCTTCCCCCTCATCCCATTTAGAGACGTGATGCCGTGTCCATGAAGAGCCAGTGCCACGTATGCCGATCTGCCATGCTTTGTGGTCCTGGTCCAGACTTGAAATAGGCTCCTTGTCAACATGAATGCACCTGAGAGGCATGAGCTGAGACTCCCGTTTCCTGCCAGCCTGTGCCCTTCCAGATGGAATGCTGCCCTTCTGCCAAGGGGAAGGGGAACTGGCTCTCCTCTTCTCCCGGATGAAGGCTGCAGTTGGGCTGGTTCACAACCAGAAGTGCCTCAAAAGAAAGAGGGAAAGAAAAGAAAACTTCAAAACCAACCCGAACCACAGCCTACAGGCTTTCTCACAGCAGCTTTGGACTTAATCTAACAGAATCCACATTCTTCCTCTTCTTCCTCCCCATCCTCTTCTCTCCCCTCTGTCTCCCCCAACCCCCGACCCCCGGGGTTTTCTCTGTGTGAGGAAAGTGTGTGTGCAGTGTGTGTGCAATTGTGCAGGGTGCTGGGGCCAAGAAGTTGTTTTTTTTTTTTAAATAAATATCTCGGGCCCTGGGGCTTTTTGGTTAAGCCAGCCCGGCCAGTGACTCAAGGGATCTGCCTGTTCCTGTCTACCCAGCACTGGGGTTACAGTCATGCCATTATGACCGGGCTTTACCTGTTTTCTGGGGATTGAACTCAGGTGCTCATGCTTGCATGGGTAATCCCAGACCTGGAGTCTTCTTTCTGTTTTAGAAATTATCTCTGCCTTTGTTTACGTGTGTGTGTGTGTGTGTGTGTGTGTGTGTGTGTGTGTGTGTGTGTGTGTCCTAGAGGTGGCTGTGAGCTCCTGCCTGGGTGCTGGGAATCAAATGTAGTTCCTCTGCCAGAGTAGCAGGTGTTCTTTTTGTTTTGTTTTTGTTTATAGAGACAGGGTTTCTCTGTGTAGCCCTGGCTGTCCCGGAACTCGCTCTGTAGATAGAGAGATCTGCCCGCCTCTGCCTTCTGTGTGCTGGGACTAAAGGTATGCCCCACCAGCCGCTGCCCACGGGAGATGTTCAGAACCATTGAGCCTCCTCCCTAGCCCCTGGTTCCCTTTCGTTTGGCATTTTCTATGGGGTTATACCTCTCTACAGACTGCAGGCTCACAGAACCAGCAAGTCCCTCCCCTCCCTCCCTCCCCTCTCTCCCTCTCTCCTCCCTTCTCCTCTCCCTCTTTCCCCTCCCTCCCTCCCCCTCCCTCCCCTCCCTCTCCCTCCCTCCTTCCCCTCCCTCCCTCATTTCCTTGTTTGTTTCTATTTTTGAAGGAGTATGATTCTTTCACTACTGTCCAATAACAGAGGACACAGGCAATTGTGGAGATTTTCCAGGGTTTGTCCCCCACCCCCACCCAGTGTTTACCCCTCCCTCCTCTTACGATTTAGTATTTCTTAAACTCAGCACAAAACCTCAGTTACGGAGTTGACCAGGAGCAAGCATAGTGGGGTGGGGTGGGTGGGGCGCTTGGGACAAATGATAGATTTGAACTCATTTCCCTGTTTTGAGGCTGTTTCTTCAATTCAAGATTTTATGCAAATGGGTGTTTCATCCGTGTGTGTATCACGCCTGCGCCTTGTGTCTGCGCCTGTGGAGGCTGGAGTAGAAGAATGGAGTCCCTGGAACTAGAGTTATAGATGGTTGTGAGTTGCTATGTGGGCGCTGGGAATTAAACTCAGGGCGTCTGGGACAGCTGCCAGTGTTCTTGGCATGGAGCCATCTTTCCAGCTTGACTTTTTGGAGGGGTGGGGGTTGGGAGAGCCCATTCTACCTGCCAACTTTGATGGTGAGTGCTTTCCACATGCTATTGCATTTAATCGCCACAACACCATTTCTGGCACGTAATTGCATTATGACTATTTCAAAAATTAAACTGGGGCCCAAAGGAAGGCGACATAGAAATCCATCTCTCTACTGTTTTGGAGCTGGGAGTTGAAAGCAGGTTATCTGATTTTAATATCATTAACTCTAGACTCTTACAAAAGGCCTTACATCCGGAGTAACTCACAAGAATGTCTCTGTTAGAGAAGGCTATCAAAGGGCAATGATCCACACACTCATTTGAAAGACAAAAAGTAAAGTTAAGGAAACCCCCCACTTGAAATGAAGGACAGTCTGACCTGAAAAGCTAACCCAGACCAAGATCAGTTCCCTGGAATTTGCTAACTTCCCCTCACAAGGCCCTGAGATAGGATACCAAGAATTCACACTGCCCCTCCTTTCCGTGAGTCAGCAGGTGGTGAATAGGGTCCTTAAGAAACAAAGAGATAGCTGCAACTCCAGTTTGCCCAGACAAGATTAATTAGCACACCCCAAGGCCTTAAGGTCTGCTGACCCTAACAGTGAGACCATCCGGCCTCAAAGGGTCACTACCCAACGGACAGAGGGTCTCACCCCTCCCTAAGCTTGTGGGTTTGCCTTTAAAAACACCTGTGCCCGGGGGATGGTGCTTCTCTCTGGCCTGCGTGCTGAGGGAGCCAGTTTGCCCAAACGTTTCCTGTTCATTAAAGCCTCTTGCGTGTTGCAGCAACTGGACTGGACATTGAGTTCTTGGGGGTCCCCACGGAAACTGGGAGACTCCTCATTCTGAGGGTCTTACACATTGGCCCGACTTGTTCAAAGTAACTTCAGGCTTCATAGGCTTCTCTGCTCTGCCCTGTGTCACTGTCCTATGAACATTTCCTGGAGAGACCAGCAAGAGACAGACCAAAGGGCTGAGTCTAACCACTGGTGAGCCAGTGGGTTTAATGAGGTTTGCTTAGAGAGGCAGAGGCAGCCTACAGGAAGCTGCCCATTGAGGGAAACGTTTCTCACGTCCTGCTCACAAACATTGCTATAAATCCCAGAGAGGAAAATTCTCCTTCTCATTCCATGATAGAGAATCAATGGGCTCAGTCTTGTGAAGTCTCCTGTGAGTAATTACAGCACTTGAGAGTTCAAAGGGGTACCTGCCATGTTGCAATCGGAGGATAGCATCCCCCCCCATTACCCCCCCCCCCGGCAGGGTTTCTCTGTATTGCTTTAGCCTGTCCAGGAACTCACTCTGTAGAGCAGGCTGGCCTCAAATTCACGAAGATCCGCCTGCCTCTGCCTCCCGAGTGCTGGGCTTGTGCCACCAACACCCGGAGAGGATAGCATTCCTTAAAACAAACAAAAAGCAAAGAAAAAACCAAACCAAACCAAAAACTCATCCACTATGAATTACATTTTTTTTTCCTCCTTGTTTATCTCTTCTGTAGACTAGAGATGTTATTTTAGGTGAATTGTAGACATATCTTTTTGTATTTTTTTTCAAGTTTAAATAGTTATAGATCTCCCAGGAAGGTATAAGATACAACAGAGAGGGCCTGGTCTGTGTTCCCTTTGCCCGGTTCCCCCATGGCCACAGCTTGTGTTATGGGCACAAGGAAACTGGATTTTGACACTGGTATAAAAATGTGTGTAACGTTCTACAGTGCTTTACCAACCATAGATCACAGTGATGACAGCTGAACTCAGCACAGGCCGCTGTCACCATGGAGATCTGCTTGGGTCACCCTCTCCCCGTGACTTATTTTGTGTTTCTTAAATTTCTCATTTTCAAACCCCTTTTTTTAAAAAAATATAAATTTATTTTTATTTTTGTGTCTGTCGTGTGCCTGCGTGAATTTATGTGTACCACGTGCTTGCAGGCACCCGTAGAGGCCAGAAGAGGTCGTCAAATCCCCGGGACAGGAGTTACAGGGAGTTGTAGCAGTTGGCAACTGACCTAGGTTCTCTGCAAGAGCAACAGATGCTCTGAGCCCCTGAGCCGTCTCTCCAGCCCTCACGTCTCTTTCTTACTAATTAATTTATTAACTCATACATTTTCAAGACAGAACCTCATTCTCCTCCTCCTGTCTCAGCCTTCTGAGAAGTGGGATTGCAGGTGTGTACCACCTGCAATTTCATGTCTTATGTGAAATTTCTTTCCTGGAGAATACAAAGAAGGCTATGGCAGTTCTTATGAAACATCCCCACTCCAAACTATTATATTATTTCTCTCACAAATGCATTTGAAGGCCTCTTTGTCTTCTTCTCTGTAGTGAGATAGTCCTTCTGTGGCACTGACCACGCCCGTTGGGGGGTGGAGCCATGGGTGGAGTGACCGGTGGAAGGAGGTCGGAGGGAGAGCCAGGAAAGGCCCTCTTGCTGGTGTGACTCGGACAGGAGAGCATCGGGTTGAAGTTCCTGGTATTCATCTGTCTAGGTTGTAAGTTATTTCTCCCTGAATAAACATCTGTTCGGCCTATTTGTTTATCCTGATCCTTATTTAACCGCGTTATCTGGTGTCAGAAGTGGGATTTTTTTTTGTTTGTTTTTGTTTTTTATCTTTTTCTTTTACATAGCCTTTTCTGCCTTGTATCTTGCTTCATAAACCATGTTGACCTTTGACTCACAGAAATTCCTTTGTCTTTGTTTCCAAGTGTTGGGATTAAAGGTGTGTGCCACCATGCCTGGCTCACTCTCTGTCCCTCTTGATTGACCCTCGCTAGAGACAGTCTCTCCCCCAAAGTTATCACACATCCTTCCTGTCCAGGTTTTCATCTTTGCCTACATCGCTGTGTCAGAACTCAGATAGTATAAGTGTTGTAACTTCAAAATGTATCTACGGAAGCCAAGCTCTATTTATTTATGCATTTAGCACATGGTAGGCTCTGTTTTCCATGTTGGGAATATAGTAGTGAATGGGCTAAACTCTTGTCCTAAATATATAAATATATTAGTAAATTATGAATAAATGAGATAATTGTAGGATCTGTTTTTTGTCATTTGTCTCCCCCCCTCCTTTTTTTTTTTTTTTTTTTTTTTTTTTTTTTTTTTTTGAGACAGGGTAGCCCTGTTTGGTCTGGAGCCTTCTGGGTGGACCATACTAGCTTTGAACTCACAGATATCTGCATGCCTCTGCCTCTTGAATATTTGGATTAAAGCCATATCCCATCAGACCACTAATTGTAGGATTCTGAAGTATGGAAAAATATTCAATGTGGCGTTGTATCATTCAGGTAGGCAGAGGCGATGGGAACATCAAAGGGTGTCAGGTGCTAAGTCCTAACACAGTATCCGTCTGGCATTTGAACACTTGTCCCAGGTTGTGGCACTGTTTCGGTAGGATTAGGAGGTGTGGCCTTGCTAAAGGAAGTATTTCACTGGGAGTGGGCTTCTAGGTTTCAAAAGCCTCCTGCCATTCCAAGCTCATCCCTCATCCTGTGTGTGGTTAAAAATGAGCGGATGAGCTCTCAGCTCACAGCCTCCCGCTCCAGCTGCCATGCTTGCTTGCAGCTGCCCTTCCCGGCTGTGATGACGATGGACTCTTATCCCTCTGGAACCGTAAGCCAAAAATAAATAAAACCTCCCTTCCATAAGTTGCCACAGCAATTAAAAAAAAAGTTGGTACCAGGACGGTGCATTTCTTCTGACCGGCCTGAACCGATCATGTCTTATTGCAGGAGTGTGGCAGACTTTGGGACCTTGGACTAGAAAAGTGGTTGGACACTAAGTGGAACTTAATGGGCCATCCTAGTAGAAGCTCAGAAGACAGTAGTGCCGGGTCTATACAGACTGTAGAGGCTTGGCTTACTAGCTTCCAGAGGGGAGCAATCTCAGCAACAGGGCTAGAGACCTACCTCTCTTGTGATATTCTGGCAAAGAATATGGCTGCCTTCTGCCCTTGTCCTAAGAATCTGCCTGCGGCTAAACTAAAAAGCAGCCTACCATTGACTCTGCTATGGTTAAATAGGAATGACTCCGATGCAGGTCTGCAACGAGAAAGAGAAGTGTGACAGAGAGAAACACAAACTGTACAGTTTGGAGAGAGAAAAAAGAGCACCAGGAAACGCAATGCTGTAGCCTAGTCTGGTGCTGAAAGGGATAAGGAGACAAAGGACAGGCTCTGCAGTGGAGTAAAGGTTAGGGTGACTTCAGGACAAGCTTCCAGCCTGTGAAAGGGACAGGCCTGAGGGACTTCCCACTCCCAGAAGGAATGACAAAAGCTGCTGCAAATGTGACTCAAGGGACCAGCTGAGCTCAGCTTGACAGGATTGTCCAAGTGGTGCTGGCTTTGGAGTCATGAAGGACACACGAGTAAGGGGCTGGTGGAATCTTCCTTCATGGCTTCAAACAGCTACTGAGGCCCGGCATGGGGCAGGGGAGTCTGTATGGATGCCCCAAGAAGCTATGGGATGAAGCTACAGAGTGAAGACTGGATGGCATTGGAGGTCCCAGAATACTGGTGATGCCAGAGTCACAAGATTTCTGCCAAGGGGAGCGGCTCACAGGATGGAGCACCAAACAGGAGAAGATGTATCTTGCAGGCAACAAAAGGGCAAAGCCAAACTCTTTCCTATCATACCCAGAGTTACAGGGTTTGGAGTTTGCCCTGCTGGGTTTCAGCCTTGCCTGGACTAGGAATTCCTCACTATGCAAGCCCCTACCCCTCTGTTTTGGAATGGTAATTTATATTCTGTGCTGCTGTATGTTGGAAGTACGTGATTTGCGTTTTGATTTTTTTTTCAGGATGTTATTATTAAGAGATTGCTTTGGGTCTCAAAAGATGCTGAAACTGAAGGACTATGGGGACTTTGGAATGTAGATCAAATACATTTCTGCACTATGATATAATCACAAGTCTATGAGGACCAGAGGGTAGAATGTTGTGTTTTGAATGGAAATGGCCCTCAGAGGCTCAGTGTCTTTGAATACTTGGTCTCCAGTTGGTGAACTGTTTGAGAAGGATTAAGAGGCCCTGTTGAAGGAGGCGTGTCACTATAGGGGTGGGCTTTGAGGTTTCAAAAGTGACAAATACAACAGACACACAAATCTTAGTGACAAGAAGGAGCAATCCGTGTTGATGCCCTAACAGAGACGAGTCTGGTGTAGTCAAGGATGAGGGCCAAGTGGATGGAGTGTTGTAGGTAAGATTGTGGGGGTGGGGGATGGGAGAGGAAGTCAGAGAGATGTCATGTAGGGGCAGGGGGGATATTAGAATGAGCCAATCAGACAGCACCAGATGCTTAGAGCTTTTTAAGGCTGCAGAGGGAAGCCAGTGAAAGGTAGCAGTGGGATGTAGGGTAGTTGTTATCTGAAGGATGGAGTAGGAACGGTCCAGAGTGAGATGTTCTAGGAGGCAGTTTCCGTTTTCCAGGAATGAGATCAGCTAGGGGCACGGTGATACTTTCTATTACATAAAAGGGCTGAGTGTTGTCTCAGGATTATTTATATTACTGCTTTCAGAGAAAATTCATTCATTCTAGTTGTTCAAGATAGTCTATGTCAGTTTCTTTACCTACTTCTGCTCTTACTACACATTAGAACTCTCCCTTTACTTGTGTATGCAATTCTATCGGAACCGCCCTTGTATCTGAATGTTTGTAGGTGGGCTAAGGGTTTTCCCGGGGGTACACCTAGCACGGGTGTGGCTGTGATCTTCTCAGTAGATGCTGTCTCCTTTCCAGATAGTCTCCAACTGCACTCCACAGAAGGAGACCCCCAGACCCTAAATACACGAGAGTCTCCATCTCCTTTATTCTCAACAGTTAGAAGTATGCATTTTTAATCATTGCCTATCTGATAGATTTCACATTGGTGGCTCACGCCCTCAATCCCAGTACCCAGGAGACTGAGTCAGGAGGATGCTATGAATCAGAAACCTGTCTGGTCTACACTGAGTTACAGTGTAGCAGCCTGGGCTATGGAGTGAGACTCTGTCAAAGAAGTGAAATGAACTTTTTAAAACATTGTTGAAACTTGCATTTTTTTTTTCCCAGTTACCATGTCTTTTGTCCTTTAGATTTTTATTTTCGGAGAATTCATTGCTCCTAGCTTGTGATTTTTTTTCTTGTTAATTTGGGGGACTTCATGCATTCAGGATAATAACACTTTTATGGATTAGACAGCTGAAGAAATATTTTTCTCATAGTGAGTAGCCCTGTCCCCCTCCCTCCCTCCCTCCCTCTCTCTGTCAGTGAGGTACTTGCACACACTGGCCCTGCACATTTCCCTGCCCAGCCCGTCTTCATGATTTGCATTTAAGTTGCCGCTGTTGTCAGATTTAGCAATGTCATTCTCTCCTTACTCTGAGCTCGTGCAATTGATCTAGCAAGTCATTTTGTGAAGGAGGTAGAGTATGATTTTTTTTTCTCTTTTCTTTCCAGATGGAAAACTAACTGGCCAGCACAGCTCACTGAGCATTCTTGTGCTTTCTTTGATGGTTTTAAATCACATTTTCCTACAGGCATACGTTTGTCATGCGTCCTTTATTCTGTCCTGTGTTGTGTTGGCCAAAGCCATAACTTTATGATAAGGCTTTTTTTTTTTTTTTTTTTTTTTTTTTTTGTCTAGAGCGGTCAAGTGTCTTTCTTTGTAATGCTGTCGTTTTGGTGACTTTTGGTTCTTAATTCTTTGGTATTAACTTAAGAATTAACTTGTCAAACATTACAGGGAAATGTAGATGTTAGCTTCAGCTGCTACAGTGATAGATTTCCTGGCAAGTATTCCTACCATTGTGTCCTCTCATCCCTCATAGTGAACTTGGTGTGTCTTTTCATTTACTTAGCTGTGTTGTGTGTCACCTGAGTTTGCATCTGTCTCTTCAGCCCTTCTTTATCTGTGTCTGCAAACTCCCCACATTTCTTATTGCTATCTTTAATGTGGTGGCTTGAACGTAATTGCCCCCCCCCCAAGCTCCCAGGGAGCAGCACTGTTAGGAGGTGTGGTCTTGTTGAAGTTAGGTGTGGACGTGTTAGAGGGAGCGTGTCACTATTGGGGCGGGCTTTAGGTCTCGTATGCACAAGATACCATTCAGTGTTTCAGTTCAATCCCTGTTATCTGGGGGTCAAAGACGTAGAGTTCTCAGCTCCTTCTCCAGCACCATGTCTGCCTGCACACCATCGTGTCCCACCATGATGATAACGGACTGAACCTCGGAACTGCAAGCCACTCAATTAGATGTTTTCCTTTATAAGAGTTGCTGTGCTCATGGTGTCTCTTCACAGCAATAGGAACCCTAACTAAGACAGACACTTCTTAAAAGTTATATCCTGTCTTAGTTTTCTGCATGTACATCACTGTTGATTTTGCGATGTTCATTCTTATCTAGGTACTTGCTTAAAAAGTTCTAAGAGTTCATCTGAAGAATCTTGGATTTAAAGAAACAATGTGCACAGTTTTATGGCAAGTTACAAAACTTTTGAATCTATTCTTCTATTCACTGTATGTGCAGGGTTAAAAATGAAGCATGGATACTCATTATTGGTATGTTATAAAATTTCTTTATACATTGTCATCTTTTAATTCCTAACTCCTATTTCTTTTTCTATTACTTTTCATGGAAAATTTTAAAGTTGACAACAAAAATTTTAAATATATAATAAAAATTTAAATCTTTAAAAATTAGAAACCCTCACTTGCTGATGGCCCAATTAGCTTGTGGCTGTCCAGTCACCGACAGACAGTATCTGACTGTGAACTCAGACGCACACTGGACGTCTTATAAATCTGGAGATGTGACAAGGAAGAACGAGAGAAGGAAAATAGTTTTCAATACTATTAGCACATGCATGCATGTGTGCGTGAGTGCACACACAATTTACTGATGTATAAAATAAGGTGAGTTATTTAGTAACTCTTATGTTATCTTCATGACAAACCAGCTTTATGACAAGAATAAATTATTGTCATGAAGAAAGCATGCATCATGAAAGTATAAAATCAAATCTTGGAAGCAGCCCCATGACCTGTGTATATTTGAGCATTTGGGCACTCCTAATTGTCTACTGGGCATGCTCATGAATCCGTTCATTGCTGGAGTCCCAGGGTATGTGCTATGTGCTATATGGAGGATTTTATTTCAGGGGATGAGCATGTCTGAAGATAAATTCCTCAGCTGAAGCCTGGTTGGAGTTTGTTTGTTTGTTTGTTGTTTTTCTTTTCTGTATCCTGTCAATATATTGTTTTATTCATTCATGTGATTTTACTTTTTGATGTAAAAATGTAGATATATGTGTCCATAACATTATATATATTGTTTAAGTATCTGTCGTAAATAAAATACTAATATTTTATTACTTGGTATATTAAAAATGTAGATTACAAAAGGACTTCAATTTATGCCACCAAGAGCTCCTGTATGCACCTGGGTATATCCTATACCTAGTGATTACAAAGTATGGTTAAATTTTCTAGGTTCCAAGCAAGGCACTAAAAAAACCAAAACAAAACACAGGCTTCAAAATCATTGCAGTGTGCAAGGGGATCGGGTCCCTGTAGTGAGATATTCACTCTGTGTTGTACTGACCACGCCCATTGGGGGTGGGGACAGGTGCGGATCTGGGAGAACTAGGTCTGTGGTAGGGGACCCTGGAACAGTCTCTGGCTTCCTGGACGGAGACAGAGGGCATCCGGAGGCATCCTTGGGACTGGAACATGCTGGTGGTCATCTGTCTCCGTTGTAAGTTATTTCTCCCTGAATAAACATCTATTCGGCCTATCTGTTTTCCCCATCCTTATTTCGCCACCATAGGTCCCACCTGAGCTTAGGGATGTAGCCCTTCTCCACACCCAGGCGGCACAAGGCAAACAGGATGCATGATGTTGATGTTATCCTCTTCCTTGGATGAAGGCCACCAGGAAAGAGTGCATCTGGTGAGTCTCGCCTTGCACATGGGACTGAAGGGCACAGAGACTCTCATAGATGAACACCAAGCAGGCCAGGTTCCGAGAGTGGGTGTGTGTGGCTTTCAGGATGGCCAGTAGCTTCTCTTAGAGGCTGCCACTTCTGAAGAGCCTGGATTTTGACTCGGTAGCTCCTAAGCATCGCAGCAGAGAAGACGAAAGCCTGGTTGGAGTTTGAATGGTGCTTGCTGCCTAGGACTACCCAGGCTGCTCTACATAGAGGCTAGCTGTGGCGAAAAGCCCCATGGGTGCTCAACCTCCAGGACAGTATAGGTGCCACCAACCCTGTGATATAGGAGCATGCTTCCCCGACAAGGTGTGGACGGACAGTGGTGATAGTGAGGAGAGGGACCCATGAAATCAGGAAGTCCCTACAGCTCACAGCCAGGATGCCAGTCAGGTGGAAACAGGAAGAACCCAGGACTGGTTCCTGCTGGCAAGCCTCTGACAGCCTGCCTGGTCACATCCGAGGGGCTTGTTTTTCAAGGGTGTTCAGACTTTGCTGGACGAGAGGCACTTACCAGGCTGCTTAGTTCTCCGCCACTGAATCTGCTTGGTGAAACACCAAGTGGTAGCTGCTCTCCAAAGCTATGTGAGTAAACAGTCCTATTTTTAGGAGATCATTGCTTGCAAAAATAGCTCGAAATCCAGACGTTTGAATCTCAACCGCCTCCAGCTTAAGGCACTATGCTGGGCTAACAATGCCAGGCGGGACGGTTGTTTTCTCGGGGTCCTTGTCTAATCTTGCAGTGTGCTCATTGATGTGATCTCTGTTTTCATACAGGAAAACCAAGGCTCAGAGACAAAAGGGTACTCAAGTCACACAGCCTTGCGCAGCAGAGCCCAGGATGCTCCTTCAGGCTGGCTGACGTCGCTGCTGGGCTTTGAGCGTATTTTCTTCCCACCTTGCCACATTTCTTTTTGGCACTGGTAACGGGATGTTGTTATTACGCGGGATCTGGTCCAGTTTCCTGAAACGAATTTAGTTGCTAAATTAGATTCAAGTTACATAATCAAGAAGTTACTTATCTTTCTTAGCCTCGTATTTATTGGTTTTTTTTTTTTTTTTTTTTTTTTGTCTTTGGCTCTATAAGTTACCCTGCTCGTCTCATCATGCTCCAGTTTTTACAGAGAGGCTCAAGGTATTTTTTCAACACAGCAGCATTGCTTGTAGCAATTGCTAACAATTTAAAGGGCTCCCAGCAGCTGTGTGGAACATAGTCTTAGAATGTGCAGTGAAACCTACCAGGATCTGGGCCAGCTGCACAGGCGAGACCCACAGAGTAGCCTTGCTGATTGCTTTAACACAAAGACCCAGGGCAGGAGCCCATGCTTGCTGAGATGATTGACACTCACCATCAGAGAAACTAATCTGGGACATTGCTGAATAGAAGCTACTGATCTCATGCTCATTGAACAAGGAGAATATGGAGAACAGGTGATGGTTTAGTTGCTGAATAAAAGCACAGATAACATCCAGGCCAGGCAGTGGTGGTGCTCGCCTTTAATCTCAGCACCAGGGAGGCAGAGGCAGGTGGATCTCTGTGAGTTCCAGGCCAGCCTGGTCTACAGCGCTAGTTCCAGGACAGGCTCCAAAGCCACAGAGAAACCCTTTCTCAAGAAACAAAACAAACATAAACACAGTAAGCACCCATGTGGACATAATACACTAACTTTCGACTTGACATCTCTCAGAGGGAAAACATGGTTGCTGCCTATTTCCTGATGAGGTCCTGTTGGCTCTAAATGCTACCCATCATTTTGTGGCAAGGAAGGAGGAGGGTCACAGAATGTCTACACAAGGGGTTAGCTCAAACAGCCTCAGAGACTGTACCTATTCATGGCTCAATTTCCAAGCACTTTCTTTACTTTCTGTTCTTCTGAACTGATAGATTCTAAAAACAAACAAACAAACAATAACAACAACAAACACAAAACACAAAACAAAACAACAACCCTCCCCCTAAAATCCCCCAAATTGAATTTCTGTCACAGTTGACTCTTGATGGATGGGAATGTGAGATGTTAATTACGTCCTTGCATGAATAGGCTATAGGTACACATGAAGGATGGCATGCCTCTTTAAAAATTTGCTATCCTAATGATATGCATTTTTATCCTTTAGAACAACAAAAAAGGAATTACCTAATCTAATAGTTACATGCTTGAGTGTTTTAAATGATCACATACCAAAATCAATTAAAATGACTATAATTGACAGTTGTTTTAGCTGGGGCTGCTGGCATGAGCCTATAATGGCAGTTACTTGGGAAGCTGAGTCAGGAGTGTCACAAGTTCAAGTCCAGCCTGGGCAGCTTACTGAGACCGTGTCTCAAAATAAAAAAGGATGGAAAGGGCTGCAGTTGTAGCTCCACGTTCTTGTCTAGACACATTTAAAAAATAATTACAGTTATAACTGCAAAATATCCTGGATCCACCTGGGTCAAGATCCAATGTCCTCCTGTCTTGTGTCATCCGTCATTCACAGGATGTTGTCGCTACTCAGGGCCCAAGATGGCTCTTGCTTCTTCTATTGTTTCTTTTCTCCGAGCTACTTTCAAACCCTGACAAGAGCAACATAAGGGAGGAAGGGCTTGATCGGGCTCATGGTTTGGAGGACTGACCGTCATGGTGGGTAGGCATGGCCACGGGGGCATGAGACAGCTGCTGAGTGTGGCCTCAGGGGGCTGAGGGAGGGAATGCCGGGGCTCTCCTTACTCTCTCCTCTTTGTCCAGCCTCGGGCCTAGTCTAGGGCTTGATGGCATCCACATTCTGGGGGGGGGGGGGGCGGGTTTTTCTCGGCTCAGCCAAGCCTTTCTGGAAATGCCCTCACAAACCCACCCACTTCGTTGATGGGTTTGATGGAAAATCAACCATCACACTTGCCCATTCATAACCTTTAGGGTTTACTTATACTGCACTGGACTGAATGGGGTCACCCGAACGCATCAGCCTACAAGGGAAGCTGGGAGATTCTGTCTTCATTCTGCTCAGCCCTGTTTTGACAGCTGCGGAAGGAGGTCTCTAGGGTTGGAGAGGTGGCTTGGTTAGTGAAGTGCCTGTTTGAACACTTGCAAAGACGTGAGTTTGGATTCATATCAGCTGTGTAAAAGCTGCTTGTGTCTGTAACCCCAGCACTACCAGGGAGGCGACAGGCAGAACTCTGACACACATTAACCAGCCACCCTATCGGAATTGATCAGGCCCAGGTGCAGTGGCCTCAGAAATTAAGGTAGAAAGCCACTGAGGGAGACACACAATGCTAAAAGCTCTGGTATTTCCATATGGGTGCACAGACTGTACTTGCCTAGGTATGATACATCACACACACACACACACACACACACACAGGCACGCAAGCGTGCACACACACACAGGCGTGCACGCACACACACACACACACACCCTTTACATTTCTATTCTAGTAGAAGAGGAGGTGGTTATTGGGGGCCACTTGGATGCCTGTGGATGGATTTCTCTTTATTTTTCCAACACTAGGAGATAGGCACAAATGATCCCATTCAGTATTTCAGAAAAAAAAAAAAAAAAAAAGAGAGAGAGAGAGAGAGATCAAGTTCCTTGCTGAGGAAACAGCTAGTTCTTTGTGTGGCTTTTGGGTGTGACTTTATTTTTGTTCCCTTTTGTATTTGTGTCTACTTTTCTGCATTCCAGCACTAGAATTGGGGTGGAGACATCTCTGCCTTCTTGGGATTGCCACAGCAAACCGGTACCTGATTTCACCATACATACCACTTAAGACAGGCATCCAGGAAGGTGTCCCATGGCCTGTCCTTTAGAGTTGAAAGCAAGCACATGTGTAATTTTGTTCAAGGAATTCTGTGTCGCTTGTTGAGCAATGGGTAGTACATTTGAGTGTTGCTTAATCAAAACCTGGAACCAGACCAGATTCAGATTATACGTGGCTTGTTGTCAGGCTAGAAAACCTGTTCTCCAAAGCCTCCAAATCTTCCCTCATCCCTCCTCTTCTTTCCTCCCTCTTTTCTTCCCTTTTTTTTTTTTTTTTTTTTTTTTTTTTTTTTTTTGTACAGGGTCCCATATAGCCCAGGCTGGCCTTGAACTTACCAGGTATCCCAAAATCATCTGAATTGTGATCCCTTGTCCTCCATCTCCCAAGAATTGTCATTACAGGTGTGTACCATTTGGCCCCAGAATCTTTTTAACTAAGAAGGAAACACTCTCCAAGTACTTGGGAGCTAGATTCAGGATGAGCAAGAACTCAGGGTCATCCTTGGGTACATAGGAACTTTGAGGCCAGCCTGGGCTACATGAGACTGACCCACCCCACTTCAAAAAGGAAGAGAAGAAAACATTTAATAAAATATCCATTGTTTCCATAATATCCAGCCCCCAGGCCAGTGTTGATAAAGAGACAATAAAAAAAAAAGTGGCAGATATTTAGAAATAATTTTATTTTAAGGAAAAAAAAGTACCATGGAATCTACACCATCCAACCACCAGTATCTCCCATGCAACAAAACTTAGCGGGAGGGTGAGCTTTCTTCCCTCCACCCAGAGTACAATTCCCAACAGATGATACGCACCGGGAACAAAACTAACACAGGGAAACCTGGTTCCTCAAAGTTTACAACTGAGGTTTCCCAAGCTAGTGCACCAGATCCAAAGGGCACACCCCAGGAAGAGGCCCTGGCCACACCGGCTGGAGGTATCGACCTTTGAAGATGGTAGAAGTCACATTTGCATCTTGGACTCAGGTGAGCCACTCACCTTTGGTAGCAGAAACCTCCAAGATGCCAAAAACATTTATAGCCAGAAAATAAATAAGTAAAGCTACTCTAATGCTGCATTTAACAAATGTTAAAAAAAATCACAACAAACAAACATGATAGCTTATTTTATTTATTCTTAATTTTTTTTTCATGCATGTACACAGTGAAATGTGACCATATCCACCCCCACTTTTCTCTCCTACCGTCCCCAATCCCTCGTCACCCCAAGCACAGCCTGCATCCATCCTCATCCTCTGGCTCTCACGGTTTTCCTGCCTATCATCCACAATGTTCCCTGAGTCCCTCAGTGGTAGTGGGTGTAGTGTTGGGTTTTTTTGTTTTGTTTTTGTTTTACTTTTTTGGGAGCCTACCACCCAGCTCCCACATAAATCACAAGGAGACTTACCCTTACATATGAATGCCCAGCCATACCTTGGCTTGTTTCTAGCCAGCTTTTCATAACTTAAAATATTCCGTCCACCTTTTGTCTCTGGGCTTTTATCCTTCTCTATTCTGTGTACCTTTCTTTATTTCTTACTCCATGGCTGGTTGTGTAGCTGGGTGGCTGTCCCCTGACTGACGTCCTCTCCATCTCCTTTTGCTCCTAGATCTTCTCTCCCCAGATTTCTCATTCTTGATGTAGCTGAGCAGAAACTTGTCACCATAGAGGTCTGGAGGTCTGTACAGACAGACAGGAAGTGACGTAGCTGGGCAGAATCAGGATATGAGCAGGGAGAAACAGGAAATCACCCTCTTGGCTGCTGAGATGCTAAGGAGGTGAGGTGTGCTGGGGCTCGCTCCTTCTCTCTGATCTCTCAGCGTTTCCCTCCATTTCTGACTCCAGCTTTTATTATCTAGACCAATTAAGAAACTCCTGTCTCTGCCTGCCAGCCCCGCCTATCCTTTCCCTGCCTCCCTATTGGCCAAGCAGCTCTTTATTGGGTCAGTCAGGTGTTTTAGACAGGCAAAGCAACATAGCTTCGCAGAGTTAAACAAATGCCACATAAAAGAATGCAACCCATCTTTGCATCATTAAACAAGTGTCCCACAGCATAAACAAATGAAACACATCTTAAGCTAATATTGTACAAGTGGGTGCGCTGCCAGAGATGTCCCGTTTAGGACCGAGGGCACACTCTCTTATTCTAAACACTTGGACCAGTTATGCATTTCAACACTAGCAAACTAACAACAGCAGGTCCTATCCCAGGACTTGTGGCCTCCCTAGCCATAGACTTTGGAAATGCTAAGATTTTAAATGAAGTCAAAACTGTTTGTTCTTGCTTTATTGTCCTATGTTTTCATGCGATAGAAACATTACCTTCTCATGAGTCCCCAAGTTCTGGTCCCCAGACTACACCTCTTTCTGCTGGCTGGGCTAGAGCAATTACAGTTGTGTAAATTGGTTGGTATGGGGGCTTTATAACTAGCCACTCTTTTGATAGAGCTTTTATTAATTTTCCCCAGGGAGTTCAAAATAAAGGAAGCTATTTGGAGGAGTGTTGCTGTTTTTTCTTTCCCACCCCCAGGTTGGTTCCATAGCCGCCTCAGCCCCAAATAAGCACAGGGATTCTATATTAGTTATAAAACTGTTGGCCGATGACTAGGGCTTCTTATTGGCTACCTCTGTCTTAATTATTAACCCATAACTACTAATCTATGTTTTTCCATGTGGTCTTGGCTTACCGGAGAATGCCTGGACCTGTTACTCCTTTGGCAGCTACATGGTGACTATTCTGGCGGCCTCCCTCTGCCTATCTTTCCCAGAGTTCCCCTAGTCTCCTATCCCTGCCTATCTTCCTGCCTCTACTGGCTATAAGCCAAACATTGTTTTATTCATCAACCAATAAGAGAGACATATGTACAGAAGGACATCCCCCATCAGAGGAGTGTATCTATAATACACAGTTTTCCCCTTCTCGGGGCTCCAGTGCAGTGTAGTTGACTTCCGTTTGGGCTGCCAGCTCCCACGTAACAGCAAGGAGACTTATTATTAATTATGAAAGCTCCGCCTTAGTATAGGCGTGTCCTGCTAGCTCTTATTACTTAAATTAACCCATTTACATTGGTCTTTATTTTACCTTGTGGCTTTTTATCTTTCTTTCATTCTGTATGTCTGACTTCCTCCACGTCTCCTTGGCCATCTTGATTATCTCCTCTTACTTCCTTTCTCTCTCTGCCCACATTCCTGCCCATATCCCCTGCCTAGCTATTGGCCATTTAGATTTTTATTATATCAATCACAGCAATCCCACGACAATGTGGACTCCACGATGTGTGGTTCAAGACCTTCTTGTGGCTGGGGATGTAGCTCAGTGCTAGAACACCTACTTAAGTATGTGCAAGGCCCTGGGTTTGACCTTCCGCACCATAACTGTGAAGTAAAAGAAACGCAGACCCCAAGGAAACCCACGTTTCATTCGAGCTGATCTGTGACTCTTCATACCAGGGGCCACATCTTTGTGACCTCAAGCTCTTGGTTTTCTCACCTGCAAAAACCTAGATAATCATGTAGCTATTTTATGTTCATCGAGTAGTCAGAGCAGGGCCCCATACACTAATAATGGGGCTACCCCCTTCAAATAGTTTTATGTGTGTTATAAAACCATGTACAACTGTGTGTTAGTGACTTCTGTGTTGTTTCTCACAATTAATCAGTGCCTTCTTTAATACTGTACACTGTGCCTTCAAGTCATTCCTGGGATGGCCAGATGGCTCAGCGAGTAAAACTGCCTGCAGGCGAACTGTTCAACCTGAGTCCAGTTCCTGGGACCGTCATGGTAGAGAGAGCTGGCTCCTGTAAGTTGTCCTCTGATCGCCGCATGTGTGTTATGACACGTGCGTGCTCGCCCCTCCTAAATAAGTAAAATAAAAAATTTAAATTGCTTTCTATAGTACACAATCCTGCACCTATTGAGATGCATGCTGCTTTTGGAGGACAGACTCTGGAGGGTGACATTCCTGGGCCCTGGTGAGTTCAGCGTGGTCTGTAATCCATTAGGCCTGTGGTTCTCAACCTTCCCAGTGCTATAACCCTTTAGTACACTTCCTCATGTTGTGGTGGCCTCCAACCGTAAAACTGTTTTCACTGCTACTTACTTCATAACTATAATTTTGCTAGTGTTATTAATCATAAGGCAACTATCTTATATGCAGGATATCTGATATGCAACCCTTGTGAAAGGGTCATAACCCACAGGTTGAGAAACACTGCTTTAGGCATTTTTTTTTTTTTTTTAACTAAGCCTCAGGGCTCTCTATAATGATAAAAATATCTACCTTCCAGGAACTGCTGTAAGATCAGAGACAAAAATAGCGTCTTGTCAAGCCTTTGGTCTGGAAAGAATACTTAATAAAGATCTGCGAGCATGTTGCCCAGTGTGTTAGGTTAATTTAAATGTGTACGCACATACATTACAGCAGATATTCTGGGACCTCTCGGCCCACATGAGAATTGGCTAATTTCTGGTTGCCAGATCAGTGCCGTTCTGGAAGCCTTGGTAATTGTCTCTTCTACCTGCTGCATGTGTCCCAGCACAGATTTCTGGGCTCCCGTGTCTGGAAATTCTTCACCAGCCTACCTGGCTGAAGTACAGCCTGACATCTGCAAGTCCAGCAAAGTTCCTCGTTGGTCAGCAGGTTTACGTGATGTTGTTCTGAGGTTTGAATGTATGGGTCCCTCCCAAACCTGCATATTGGAACCTTCTATCCAGAGGCCATCATGAGGCCTTATGGGAAGTGATTAAGTTGTGTGTGTTCTGTCTTATGAACAGGATTGGTGTCCTTGTCAAAGGCCGGGGAACGGGCATCTTGTGCTTTGCTTCTAACCCTCCCACCTAGTGAGGACACACACTAGCTTTTTGCCCATCTGCCACATGAGATCATAACAATACTGTGCCATCTTTGAAGCAGACAGCCAGCCCTTAATCTGCTGCCACCTTGACCTTCACCCTTTCAGTCTCTCTGAAATAGCACAGTTCTGTCCTTTTAAAAATATATTTTATTAACGTATATTGATTATGCATAATAATGGGTGCATGTATGTATGTATGCATGTATGCATGCATGTATGTATGTATTTGGATCATGTCCACCCCTCTTACCTTCACCTGTCTTCCTTCCATTCCCATTGGCCTCTCTCTCTCCAGCCAGCCGGTCTGATCCTTTCATGTCTTCTGAGGACTGTATGAGAGACGCAGGGAGTTTAATTAGGGTTGCTTACAGGCACCTTCCCAGGAGCCTCTGCCACTGAAAATAACCCTCCCTCCCCGAAGCAAACATTAACTACCTGAAGTTCAGAGAGGGACGAGGTCTCAAAAGTCCCTCCCCTCCCCTTGAACATTTTGTTGTTTATAATTAACCTAAAGAGTCGTGTTTTAGCAGTACGATGGCATGAGACACCTAGTTGGAACAGTTTTGCAGTGCCCTATGGATGCCCATGCTTCAGCTCTGTGCTGGTTAATTTTATATCGATCTTACACAACAAGGGAAAGTCTCTAGAGAGGAGGGAGCCTCATTTGAGAAAATTTCTCCACTAGATGGGCTGTAGGCAAGCCTACAGAACATTCTCTGGATTAGTGATTGATACCGGAGGGCCCCGCCAGTAGTGGGTGTTGCTACCCCTGGGCTGGTAGTTTTGGATTCTGTAAGAAAGCAGTTTAGGCAAGTCATAGGAAGCAAGCCAGTAAGAAGCACCCTCCATGGCCTCTGCTTCAGCTCCTGCCTCCAGGTTCCTACCCTGTTTGAGTTCCTGTCCTGACTCCTTTTGGTGATGAACTCTAAGCCAAATAAACCCTTTCCTCTCCAAGTTGCTTTGGTCGTGATGTGTAGATGAACTTTCTCTTTGGGGCCCACCAGCTAACAAATCGTGACACTGGGACTTAATAATTATGAAAGCTTGACCTTATTGTAGGCTTGTTTCTAACTAGCTCTTTATAATTTAAATGGACTCATATTTCTAAATCTACTGTCTTCCATGCGCTCATTTTTTCCCATCCTGTTTCCTCTGAGCCTGGCTGGTGACCCCTCCTCCTGTCTTCTTCGAGCTCTCTGTCCTGAGTAGTCCCGCCTACCTCCTTCCTGCCTAGCTATTGACCATTCAGCTCTTTATGAAACCTGTCACTGTGACACACCTTTACACAGTGTAAGGAAATATTCTGCAACAGTGGAGCTTCACCCCAGCCCTAACTAAGACAGGTTCCATTTTCGAAGGTCAAAGGACACTCGGTTGTCAGCCCCAGAGTGTCTCCCCACACCGCCGAAGCTGGCTTTATAGACAAGAAAACTAAGGCCCAGGAGGGATTAGTAATTTCCTTGATGTGGCATAGCTAGGAAGTGCTTCTAGCCTGGGTCTGACGTTGGTAGGACTTCCCCCACTCCACCCTCCTTTGTTAACTCACAAAGGAATTGGCTCAGTTTGTTTTGGATGAATTCTCATCCTAATGGGGAGGGGCCCTAGTTCCCCAGGGAGACAGGCTCCATCCATTAAGCAGATCTATAGTGGACACAGCAGCGTTTCAGAAAGAGGGGAGAGTTTGGCAGATTTGCTTATAAGATGTAACTTTAGAAATTAAAAAACAAGAAAAGGTCAAGAGATGATCTGCTTTAGGGCAGATTGTGTTATTTTAGCAAATTTTGAATTATCAGATATACAAGCCCAAGCCACCTAATTAATTGTGTATCAGAAATATTTCTTTGAGTCTTCTTTTATGACTGTGTAATTGTTAACTGTCCGGGAGCCATGCTTTATTATGATTCTGATTATTTACCGTTTTACTTGGTTTTTATGGTGTGCCAAATGCAGGATTGCTAAATGAACCTAGGATCAAACCCATCCTAATGTTTTATTCCATTTTGTTCCAATGGCTTTCACAAAACTTGGGTAGGTTTTAAGTTTGCTTTGATGGGCAGTTTATGGTGATTGATTTCCTTTTCCTTTTTCCTAGGGGAGGCCTAGGTCAGCTGGTTTCTCAGCAGCAAGTTAGACTTCTAATTCAATGCCTGGTCAGGCATTGCCATTTCTGGGATGGTAGCTTGTTGGAGATGATGATGATGACAATGATTATTTTGTTTTCTTGAGACAGGGTTTCTCTGAGTAGCTTTGGAGCCTGTCCTGGAGCTCGCTCCGTAGACCAGGCTGGCCTCGAACTCACAGAGATCCTCCTACCTCTGCCTCCCGGAAGTGCTGGGATGAAAGAGGCGCGTGTGCCACCACTGCCCAATGTGGGTAATATTATTTCAAGGTGTGTGACTTTTGTTTATGCTGCAATTGCTTAACCATGTGAAGCTGTGTTACTGTGCCTGTCTAAAACACCTGGTGATCCTAATAAGGAGCTGAACGGCCAGTAGTGAGGCAGGAGCAAGGCCAGGCAGGGCTGGCAGGAAGAGAGGATAAATGGAAGGAGAAACGAGGGAGAGGAGGAGCTAGAGAATAACAGGAGGACATCAGGGGCCAGCGGCTCGGCCGCCCAGCCAGCTGTGGAATAGGAAGCAAAGTAAGATACACAGAAGTAAGAAAGATAAAAGCCCAGAGAGAAAAGGTAAAAGGGCTAGACACAAGTTGAGCTAAGGCTGGGCGCGCGCGTGCCTGTGTGTATTTGGTCCAGGCTTTCCCACGTGGTCCAAGGGGTGCTATTCCTTGATTCTGTGGCTTGCCAGAGATGCTGTCAGAACTCGGGGGTAACCCCCACCTGGCGGGGCTGCAAAGCCAGTGGAGAAACGTGGCTCAAGTTCTGAGCATGCGCCTGCGATGCACCTCACAGGTGGTCAGCCAAGACCCTCCGTCTTCGATGGAAAGGAGCTTTGTAAGATGCCGATGCGCTCAAATTCACTCCAAACCCAATGCCTTTCCCCGCCTGAACCCCTCCCCTTCCTTCGAGTCTCTGTGTGGACTCCTGTTCGTTTGGGTTTTGTTGTTGTTGTTGTTGTTTTTTCAGTATCCTTTGCCTCCTTTGTAACGCCAGTCAAACAGCCCATCCGCCTCTTTTCACTGTGTAGTTTATGTCAGTTTCCCCCTTCTAGGCGACTGCACGAGGGATGGACTCTCAGTAGCCAGTCAGCCCCACCCTCACATCAGATGCCCTTGTTGCCTCAGTTGCCAGCCTGCCTCCAGTACGACAGAGAACTGCTCTGCCCAGGATCACACCTCCTTTCAATGGTTTGAGTCACAGATCTGAAAGGCCAGCCGTCACACATACCACACGATGGGGGATGTCCTTCTGTACGTATGTGTCTCTTATTGGTAGATGAATAAAGCACTGATTGGCCAGGCAGGACGTGTAGGTGGCCCTACAAGAGGAAGGGGGGGGGGAGAGGGGAGAGGCTGAAGAGGAAGACACCGTGTGGACCACAAAGGAGTAACAGGCCCGGGCATCCGCTGGTAAGCCAAGACCACGTGGAAATACATAGAGTAATAGAAATGGGTTAATAATTATGACAGAGTTAGCTAGCCAGTAAGAAGCCCTAGCCATTGGCCAACAGTTTAATAATGAATATATTGTCCATGTGTATATTTGGGGCTAAACGGCTGCGGGACCTTGCAGGACAAGTTAACTCCAGCCCTGGTGTTTTGGTATTATATTTGTTAAATATATATATATATATATGCACAACCTCCCTCCTCCCTCCCCTCCTCCCTTCTCCTCCTCCTCCAGGTCCCGTTCTGTGGCTCTGACACTGGCTCTCAGGCAGTTGAGCAAAGTGGAGAACTAGGTGCGGTACAGCTCAATGAGTTTAGGCATTGCCAACGCCAGCACCTTCCCTCTGAAGTCATTATGGACCTTCTTTGTGCAAAGCTGTGCTGCCCCGAGGAAATCAATATCCCAAGGTGCTGCTAATTGCACGGCGGAGTCAGAAGGTAGTTTCTCATTCTGAATTAGAAGAAAGAGCCTTTTAAAGCAACAAAGCTCTTGTATAAATAGAGAGGAGAGAGCTCTCATTTTGATCCCCCATGAAAAATGGCCCCTTTGTTACTGATTTCTCATCCCCAGAACAGCCTCCTGTAGTCGGTACAGCCTTTTGGGCCTTTTTCAAAGGGCTCCTGTCTGTCTCAGAGAAAGCACTGTGTTCACCTGGGTATTCTGGAGGTTGCAGGTGTGGCTGTGGTGCCTGGGAGGCTGTGTCCTCACTGCTCATTGGCCAGGCAGCCATTTGCTTAACCACCCCACGGAGTCCTCATGACACTCTGCGTGTGAGCACATTTTGAGTACTCCAAAATGCACCGAAAAGAAATTGTCACTTAATCTTTAGTTAAACAGAGCTGGAAAGTTAAAGCTGATATGAAAACAAAGGAAAAAAAAATACTTCAATATAAAGCGTTTAGAAAGTATCTTTCATTTTGGACGGATGTTTGGCGAAGGTCCCTGTTCACTGTACAGCTAAGAAACAAATGTCTCTGTCGTGCCTACGGGCTTCTCTGTCAATCTTCTCTTCCTCATTTCTTCACTGATACATGGCGGGCTTGGGAAGACTCTTGCTCTCTGGACAGTGGCCTTGGTGAGGTGGGCGTTACTGTTCAGGGCCAACTTGTCTTTTTCCTGTCACTCTGGCCGAGGCATCCCTAGTTTCTCCAAACACATGATGCTCTGAGTACCTGGCACCAACAGGGAAAGTTTGTAGTTCTCCCATCTGAGCGTAGAGGAAGTCTTATCGTCCTCAGCTCAGGGCAGGTTTCTGCAGCAAATAGGCCATTCTCTTTCCGGTAGAGGGCAGATGAGTGAGGGGCTGCCCTCTTAATGGCAATAGATTATAAAATCCTTATCATATTTAGGGTTGGCAGAGGTCTTAGACTTGCTTTATAATCAAAAGTGAGGACTCAAGGATGTGGCCAACTTCTCATTGGAGATTATAGATCATGGTAAAGAGTTTTGGAACAGGGAGGGACCTTTCATGAAGCTTTAAGCCATTTTTCTGCAGCATAAGCCTTGTTGTATTCCATATGAAACAGTGAGCTGTGACATCTCTTGGGAGAGCCCCAGTGAGGGGTGGTTTCGATCAGTTTGACCTGTGGGCATTGTCTGTGGTGGATTACCCTGATGGTCTTAACTGGTGTGGGAGGACCCATCGTGAAAGTGGGTGGCAGCATTCCTTGGATTGAGATCCTGGACCATGTAAGGGAAAGTTAGCTGAGCGTCAAGCTCAGCACATTCGTTTCTCTCTGCCCCGGAGGCTGTGCCGTGATGCCCTGCTGCTGTGACTTCTCTGCAGCGACTCTAACCTAGACTTGTAAACTGAGCTAACCCCTTCTCCCTCACATTGGTCTTCGTTGGGAGTTTTTTCTTTTTAACCACAGTAACAGAAGTGAAAGTAGGACACCAGCCTTCTCGTTTGGCCTGGACGTGAGTCAGCCCTGGTGTTTTGGGTTGTGCCGATTTCACTCTTAATTCCAGAATAAGCGTATGAGTTTGTCCTGAGCGATCAGGCATAGTTTGATTTCAGAACGCTGGGAGAGAAGAGTTTCTAAATACCATGACGGTTGTTGGGAGGTGGCAAGCAAAGCCATGCCCTGAAGGGTAAGCAGTCACTCAAAGTGACGTCATACAGTCCTGGCTGACCCCTGATCCCAGTGAGAACTCATTCATCACTAGATGGATTAGCTAGGGTTTTCTAGAATAAGGCAAATAGAATGCGTATGTGTTACAAAACGGGGGGGGGGGGGGGGGGGGGGAATGGAGTTCTTAATTGGTCTGAATAATTAGAGGCCGGAGTCAAATATAGCAGAAAATGCTGAGAGACCAGAGAGAAGGAGCGAGCCAGAGCACACCTCACCTCCTTAGCATCTCAGCAGCCAAGAGAGCGATTTCCTGTTTCTCCCTGCTCATATCCTGATTCTGCCCAGCTACGTCACTTCCTGTCTGTCTGTACAGAGTTCCAGACCTCTATGGTTAGCTAGAGGCAAGCTCCATTCTCTGACCCCCAGACAGGCTTTATTTGTGCAAGAAAGATAACACCATAAAAGGGGATTCATTAGATTGGGCTACAAGGCAAGGTATTAGTAGTCTAGCAATGGCTGTCTGTACTCTGAAAAAGCTAAGAACCCCACAAAAATAAAACAAAACAAAACAAAAAAAACAAATGAACAAAAATGCTGTCTATGAGACTGGATGCTTCAGCAGTACCAATTTGGTATGGAAAGCTGGAAGATTCCTGGAGAGCTGCTGGCCTTCATCCCACGTTAGAAGTCTGAAGAAGCTGGAGTTTGATATCAGTAAAGGGCAGCTGAATGGGCAGCAAAGTAGTAGATGCATTCCCCAGCCAGGAGTGAAGGTGAGCAGGCAAACCCAGTCCTGGTTGCCCCTGGGATTTATTAATAGTGTTGCTACTCAGTGGGAAGGTTGTCCCCCCATCACCCATCAGGCAAACCTAGGAAATCCTCTGTCAGAGTGGCCTAGAGCATCTCGTAGTCGATTCTAGATCAAATTAAAGTGAACTTAACCACCACACTGCATTTTCTGGAGGGAATGCCCAAATTAAGCTCTACTACCTTCAACTTACTGATCATTAAAGCCTCTCCCCTTCCAGATGCAGCCCCCATCCCCACTGAAGCATGCTGGACAGTCCTTTGATTTGCCCAGTACCACACTTTGTCCCCTAACAGAAAGTAGAATTGGGGCGATGGGCAGGGATGTGTGTTTCAAGGGAAAGTGTTCTGGGGACCAGCTTTGGAGTCTCAGGGAGAGGAGTAAGGACAAGGGTTAGAGTTGGTATGAAGAAGGAAACAGTCAGTTACAAGATCAGATTTTTCCTGCTTCCTTGTTTGATCACAGCAGCCTAATGAATAATGGGGTGGTGTGTGTGTGTGTGTGTGTGTGTGTGTGTGTGTGTGTATGTGTGTGTGTGTGTGTGTATATGTGTGTGTGTGAGAGAGAGAGAGAGAGGGAGGGAGAGGGAGGGAGAGGGAGGGAGAGGGAGTGAGTATGTGTGTGTGAGTGTGAGGGGGGTCTGTGTATGAAACTAGAAGCTGGAATGGTGTTTTTTGTTTGTTTGGTTTTTTTGTTGTTTTTTTCCAGGTTAATAAAAACACACTCTGCCTGGATTGGTGAAAGTGCTGGAAGCCAAAAGCCAATACACCGTTTCATTCTTGACATTTTATGAGTCAACTAAGGCTCACTGATCAGCCACAGTAAACAAACATGCTGCACCCTGGGTACTCCCGATGCATCTGAATGAGGCCAGGGCAGAAAGGGACATGAAGTGGCGCGGAGGGTCTGTCCTGGGTGGCAGTTCTGTCCTGATCACGTGTGCAGATGGGAATGTATAGAGCTCGGGGTCCCTAGTCCTCTACGCATGCCTGTAAAGCTCAAACTCAAGCGAGACCACAGGTGGGGTATTGGAAGGTAGAAGACTGGCTGCCCCTTGTTGGTGTAGCCAGGACTGGGGAGGGTAAGAGGGGGCTCAGGTCTCGGTGATACTGAATTCTCCGATGCTGTGCAGGGTCCATGGGGGTTAGTTTGGGAGAACCTGTTAAGTGAGAGGCTTACTCGCTTTCTTGTGTTTCAGTACAAACATCACAGCGTGTGAAATGCCTTTACCATAGGCAATCGTTTGTTACCGTGGAGGGCTTCGAAGCGAAGTGAACTGAGACCGTATTTAAGAAAATAATGATCACAATGAACATTTAAAAGTTTAACTATATAGTAGTGTGTTCACAGCTCTCCAGGGTTCTTACATACTGGTTAGAAAGAACCAAAACCTAAAGTAGGGGCTGCAGAGATGGCTCGGTGGTTAGGAGCATGCGCTGCTTGAGGGCACCTGGGTTCAATTCCCAGCACCTACGTGGTGGCTCACCACAATCATGTAACTCCAGTTTCAAGCATCTCACTAGGCATGTACGTGCTACACAGACATGCATGTAAGCAAGCGGGCGCGTCTAAATGCCAGTAATCAGGTTCCAACTGTAGCAACCTCCTTCATGTTTGTACTCTTATAACCCTTTGTCCACTAAATATATATATATATATATGTATATAAACATATATATATATATTTAAAACATGGAGGCGGGGGTGGGGGGGTGGGGGGGTGCACACCTTTGATCCCAATACTCAGGAGGCAGAGGCAGGTGACTTCCAGAACAACATGGTCTACAGAGTGAGTTTTAGGACAGCCAGAAATGCTACACACAAAAACCCTGTCTTCAGAAACCGAAAACCAAAATAAAACCAACCAAACACAGACCCTGGCTCCAATTACTCCCCAGCCCGAATCCCTTCAATTCTTTTACCTAGCATTGCAAGCTAAACTCCCAAGACCTGTTCCACCGCAGCGAAGCCGTGAAGCCGCGAAGCCTCAAAGCTGGCCACTGAGCAGTCCACGCCGCCTCTCCGGCCACTTTACCAGCATACTTTCTCAGTGTCACTCATATCCAGCCCCTATGCCCCACCCCAGCCTCTTTCTTCTTCCTTCGTATCCACGCCTTCAGGATTTTACCTGTGCTCATGAACAATGGCTCTCCTGGACCTTTGCACAGCCAGATGCTTCTTGTCCTTTTAGTACAACTCAAGCACCTTAGTAGTCTCTCCCAAGCAGTTAATGGTTCCATGACCTTATTTTATTTTTTTTTCACTGTACCCAAGGGGTGTGTGTGTGTGTGTGTGTGTGTGTGTGTGTGTGTGTGTGAGAGAGAGAGAGAGAGAGAGAGAGAGAGAGAGAAAACACTAGTATAGAGAGCCCCAGGAAATGAACCTTGACTACCTTGTACAAGATGTGTATCAGTCAGAACCCCAACAAGCAGCAGATAACATTTTCAAAATACCTTAACTGAAAGGAAATTAGCAAAAGAACTGTGTATGGGGATGTGGTCAGGCTTAAGGGAACCCAGTGAGACATAGTGTAGAGCTATGTCTAACTACTTTTAGTTATGGAAAGTCATCCCACCCTTAGGCCTGAATGAACAGGAGGAGGCAGCCCTATTAGTCTGCCTTTCAGACTCGGGTAACAGAACACCCGGCATTAGATAACATTATAGGGAAAAGAAGTCCAAGGCTGAGAGGCTGCATGTGTTAATAGCCGTTTTGCTGGGAGAGTCCAGAGATGATGCGGAGTCTTATAAGGGAGAGCAGGGTCCCCCTGTGAGCACACTTGGGGGACTAGGTTTTCTTAATACCCCACTACTGGGATTAAATTCCTGTGTGCCCGTGTACACGTGTGTGTGCGCATGTGACTCAAATCATATTAAGTCATAGCAAGACCGTGTCTAGAGATGAGAAATGCTGGCACCGGGGAAGAGAGGCTGCGGCAGGGAGTGAGTCTGGGCTAACTTACCCGGTTTCTTTTCTCACTCACCTCCCTGTCAGTTTCCGGGCCAAACCTTACCGGAAACCAGAGGATAAGGGTGCATGGCTTAAATGCCTCCAGCTTCCTAGGACACAATTGGGACAGGGAGAATCCCTCACGGGTGGAAGGAAACCAGTGGAACCAGCCAGTTCCTCGTGGGCATCTGCCACCTGAGGAAACTGAGCCGAAGGAAAAGACTTACCTCAAGAAGTGTTGCGCAATTGTCTGTACCATGTAGGCTAGCATCCTCTTCAAATCTTTAGTCAGGCCAGGTGGCTTGCCGCTATACACTCAGCACTCAGGGTGCTGAGACAGGAGGACTGCCGTGAATTTAGACCTGCCAAGACTGCAGATGTGAGTCTATCTCAAAAACAAAAAAGGAAAAAATAGTAATTTCTTAATCCTCATGGGACATCTGCAAGAGATGACATTGACGCTGTGGGTGGTTAAACATTCGGAGACCTCAGAGGCTGACAGACCCCAGTCAAGAGGAATCATACAGCTGAGATTATAAATTAGGTTCAGAAGGGTTTTTTTGTTTTGTTTGTTTGTTTTGGTTTTTGAGACAGGGTTTCTCTTTGTAGCTCTGTAGACCAGGCTGGCCTTGAGCTCACAGAGATCTGCCTGCCTCTGCCTCCCCAGTGCTGGGATTAAATGTATGAGCTGAGGCTCAGACTTTTATCAGTGCATCAAGTCAGATGTGTTTGTTTCCTACCAATACTGCCAAGGTCAGCAGAGAGCCTGCACTGGTCATTGCTGGAAATGCCCCTCAGTTTCCTGAATCCCAGGGTACCTCTGCGTGGGCTTCTGTGGCTCTTAGCCTGGCCAGGGTCCACTGAGGAAGACAGCTTCCTCCAGCTGGATATGGTAGTGACAGGCTAATGCCATTCATGTTTCAAGCACCGTCTATTGCTTTCCTTCATTGCCTCTGTGGGTAGGGTGCCTGAATGTATTTGTATTATCTATAATGCTATGTCTCTGCGTAGGTGTGTGTATGTGAATACAGATGCCTGCACAGACCAGAGGAATTGGATTCCCCGGAACTGGAGCTATAGGCAATATAAGCCACTGAGAACCTAACTCTACAAGAGCATGGTTTTAACCACTGGGAAATCTCTCAAACCCTTGATTTTAATCTTTTCGGTAAAAATTTCATATAAATATATATTGCATGTTGAGCATATCCCTTCTTCCTGCCTTCTGTTAGTTTACTTTCTTCCCCAAGACAGACTCACCTCTGCTTTCAGGTAAGATACATATGCGATTTCATCTCTCTCCATAAGATCCAGGGACCACACAAATGAAAGAAAACATGGAGGCTCCCTCCCACCCCCCAAAGCTGCCTAAATTCATTTAATGATTGTCTTCAATTGCAGATACTTCCCCACCAACAGCAAAGCTTCACTGTTCCATTGTGTATATAGACCACGTTCTCTTTATTCGTTATCTCCCTGTTGGTTCCATAGTCAGCCACTGTAGAGAAGGATAGAGTTTCCATAGCCGCTGATGTGCAAGTATCTCTCTCTCTGTGCTGTGTTGATCCTAGCCCTTCAGGGAAACACCTAGAGGTGGGTCATATGCTAGACCTGTTGTTTATTTTCTTGAGGTCTGGCATTCAGACTGGAGTGAGATGGGATTCAGTGTATTTTAATTGGAAACCATCTGTTTCTTTATGATGTAATTATTTGAGAGCATCTCAGCTCTTTAAATCTTCGGAGAGGCTGGGTTTCATTTGTCCTTGTCATCCCATCTACAGCCCTTGGCAGGTACCCATCAGTACTGTCAACTCATCAGTGTCTTTTAGGGTTTAAGAAAAACTCATATGTGACACAAACTTGTATCCCCCCCTTTTCCTTTCATTTAATATTGGATCATGAGTAGTTTTATTACCCAAGCTGTGTAAACAGTGCTTCCAAAATTTTTAGCTAATATGTCAATTGTACATGGTAATGAGTACATGTCTATAATGTACTTGGATCATTTTAATCACCCATCACTATCCCTTATCCTCCCTTTTCCCTAATGCGAGTGCTTTAGTCTTCCCAAATAACACTCCTTTTACCTCTATGCCTTTTAAAATAGCATCTGGGCTCCACATGTGAAGGGAAATGTGTGACGTTTGTGGATGTGAGGCTGACCTGCTTCACTTAACATGATGATCTCTGGTTTCATCCATTATCCCGCAAATGGCATGGTTGGTTTTCTTTACGGCCGAATAATACTCCATCATGTACCCAAACAGTGCACATTCTGAATCTCTTCATCAACTGATGGGAACCCAGGCAGATTCCTTAACTTGGATGCTGTGAGCATCACGATAGCGCACAGCTTATTATTGATGCTCCAATAGTAACTCTGGGGATCTAAGCCACTTCAAGCCTTTTTCTGTTGCCAGAAACTTGGAGATTACACACACACACACACACACACACACACACACACACACACACTCCTCATTCCACTCAATACCAACTTGGTCAGGAGCAACATTTTGGAATTGGATTCCTTCCAGCAGAATTACTTGTATGAGAGCTTCTGTCTTCAGGGAATTCCTAGAAAAGATGATTAAAGGCTCAACAACTGTAATTACGTCAAATAGACCCAGCTTTGAGAATCTAATTTGTTTTGTAATCTAATCCATCTTGTAGAAGAGTCAAAAGAGCAGTGTCACCTGGTATACACTGGTGAAACCCATTCAGGAGTCTCTCCCCTGGTCCCCCACCCACCCGCCCGCCCATCCACCTGCCCACCCATCCACCTGCCCACCCATCCACCTGCCCACCCACCCACCTGCCCACCCACCCACCATTCACCTTGGTGTGGGGTGTGGCATCCCCCTGGGAGGCTACGGTCTTCCCTAAAGATATACCATTTCACCATCTCTAGTGTAGCTCTTGGTGACCAAGAGCTAAGCCCAGATGTCATTATGACTGCCCGAAGTCCCAGCCAAGACCAGTAAATTCCATTGTTATGTTGGACACTGCAGAAGTTTTTGAAGTGTCAAATTGAAATGTCAACTTTCATTGTACTTAAAATACTAGCATCAGAAAAATCCCCTGAAAATGCCTTACAGCACAGGAAGGGTTGTGAGAGGGGAAGTGTATTGGTTGAGCGTCAGTGTAAGTCTGGTTGGAAACTGTACCATTCGCTTTGCAAGCACAATGCACTGGCAGGAGGCGGTGAAGTCTGAGGCCGACTGCCCTGCTGCTGCTTCAGAGCTGACTCTGCTTTTCTCCTGCATGAGCAGAGCAGATTTAATTCTTAGTGTCTCTTCCTTATTTTCATTATCTGCAAAATCAGGAAAAATTCCATCCCCTTTACAGCCCCATGAGCCCTAAATAACCCATCTGTACAGGAGGACACAATTCAAGATCAATGCCTGGAACAAGTTAAGCAGTGTGAGTATTCCATTAGGGTTAATTGCCGTGATGAAACAACATGGTCAAAAGCTATTTGGGGAGGAAAGGGTTTAATTCCACTTATACTTCCACATCATAGTCCACCATTGAGGGAACTCAGGGCAGAGCTGGAACCTGGAGGCAGGAGCTCGTGCAGAGGCCATGGAGGGGCGCTGCTTACTGACTTGCTCAATCTGCTTTCTTATAGAACCAAGGACCACTAACCCAGGGATGGCCCCACCCACAATGGGCTGGGCCCTCCCCCATCAGTTATTAATCAGGAACATGCCTCACTGCTGTGGAACAGTCCTTTCCTACACTATGAATAGGTATTACTCTCATTGGTCAATTTAAAGCTGACAGGTGGGTAGCTGGGCAGGAAAGCCATACTGAGAATTGTGGGAAGAAGGAGGGTGGAGTCGGGGGAGGTTCTAGCTAGCTGCCCAGGGAACATGCTAAAGGACAGGTAAAGCCACCAGCCAGCCATGTGGCAATGCATAAATGAATGAAATGGGTTAATTTAAGTTGTAAGAGTTAGTTAGTAATAAGCCTGAGCTATTGACTGAGCATTTATAATTCCTTTTCAACCTCTGAGTCAGTCGGGATAGGAAATGTCTGTTTACATCTCACAGAGCTGGCCACAGGCCAGTATTATAGAAGCCTTTTCTCAATTGAGAATCCCTTTTCCCAGAAGACTCCAGCTGGGCCGAGTTGACATAGAACACCAACATAGCACTCATCTTATTTTAAATGTTTTTATTCTTCCCTTGTAACTACTCTACGAGGCAGATCAGGCATTGCAAATGGTCAGTCTGTGTATGTGTTCAACTCAGCCTGGAGATTTGCCTTCAGTTAGAGCCCACACTTGCAATTTTGAATTTTAAATAAAAGACCCAGATTTCTGCCTTTTCTTGAAAAAACCAAAACCAAAACCAAAAATCTCATGTGGTAGCAACCAGCCTGAGGCACGTGCCGCTGACTTCTTCCTTGTCAGTGTGCCACAGAACGGTAGAGATGGGCTTGCTTAGCTTGTGCAAGTGAACAAACACATGGAAATTAGTTCAGTGCTGAGTGGTAGAAACTGTAGCAATCACTCGAGGCAATGACTTCCATCTTGGTTAAGATGCCCAAGGTGGGGTAGAATTAAAACAACGATGCTTAGGTGTGTTTGAAAACTATTGCTTCCTCATCACCACTGTTCAGCTGTCTGCTCTGTGACTATCTATGGACTGTCAGCCCACAAATAATGACCCAGAGGCTTAATATTAATAATGAAAGCTTGGCTTTAACTAAGGCTTGCCCTACTAGTTCTTATAACTTAAATTAATCTTTTTTTTTTTTTTTAAATCTAGTTCTTCCACATGGCTCAGTTACCTTTTCTTTGTACGGCACATCCTACTTGCTCCAAGCCTGCTGGTGAAATTACATGCCTAGGTTTTTCCTTCTACTTTCTCAATCTCTGCCCAGAAGTCCCTCCTATTCTCTCCTGCTTAGCTATTGGCTGCTCAGCTTTTTATTACACCAATCACAGCAATACATGTTCACACAGTTTACAAATATCCCATGACACTGTTCTGATCTACTGGTTAGGTAAAATGCATCTAAAGGCTCACATATTTCACACACACACACACACACACACACACACACACACACACACACAGCAATAAAAAGTGAAGAAAAGCATATCTTCTTGATGATGTGTTTTGTGTTTGTTTTCTGCAGCCATATATTTGTAAGACCCTCCGAATGAGGAGTCTCCCAGTTTCGGTAGGTACCCCCAAGAACTCAATGTCCAGTCCAGTTGCTGCAACATGCAAGAGGCTTTAATGAACAGGAAACGTTTGCACAAACGGGCCCCCTCAGCACACAGGCTAGAAAGAAGCCCCATCCCCTGGGCACAGGTGTTTTTAAAGGCAAAACTCACAAGCTTAGGAGGGGGTGAGACCCTCTGTCCATTGAGTAGTGACCCTTTGAGGCTGGATGGTCAACAGACCTTAGGGCCTCAGGGTGTGCTAATTAATCTTGTCTGGGCAAATGGAGGTACAGTTATCTCTTTGTTTCTTAAGGACCCTATTCACCACCTGCTGACTCACAAGAAAGGAGGGGCAGTGTGAATTCTTGGTATCTTGTTATCTCAGGGTCTTGTGAGGGGAAGTTAGCAAATTCCAAGGAACAGATATTGGTCTGGGTTAGCTTTCCAGGTTAGTCTGTCCTTCATTTCAAGTGGGGGGTTTCTTTAACTTTACTTTTTTGTTTTTCTTATTTCCCTAAAAAAGAAAACCTTTATGCCAAACAAACAACAAACATTTTCCAGGCAACTTAGCCTGAGTAGTCCTGTAATCCCAGCATTGGGGTTGGGTGGGTGGGGCTGAGGCAGGAATATCATGGACTACATGGAGAGACTGTTTGGAAGCAAACCAACCAACCAACCAGATGTGGTGGCTTAGTCCCAGACTTGAGTGGGCAGAGGCAGGTAGAGCACTAGGAATTCCAGGACAGCTAAGGCTACATAGTGAGGCCCTGACTACCAACAATCCCTCAGACACCCACCTAAAGAACACACACACACACACACACACACACACCCCTCTAATCTGTCAACACCCTCCTTGCAAGAGACAATCTTGCCGCATGTTCTTGTTGCTCTAAGAGGAGACACAAGGTCTGCCCATGGGCAAGGAGGAGCAAATTTGGGTGGACAGACTTCCATTTATCGGGTACATCTTAGCCAGTGGGGACACACTCAGCTCCCGCTATTTAGCTATCTGGGGACATATAGCTTCTAAGAAAGAATTTGTCTCTATTTTTAAGCTGGATACATACTTTGTTCCATCCCACAACTGGTTGCTTAAGAAGAATGCTTGCCACACAGTAACCCTTTCACACATGGTAGTCTCAATTCTTGCTTATGGACAATTTGAGGAATGATTCCCCCCCACCCAATCACTCTGAGCTCCTTATAAAAGTTGAAGTGCTATGGGAACTTCCCCGTTTAGAGTTTGAGATTCATTTGAGCTGGTGGGTGGTAGTGGCATAATACCTTTAACCCCAGCACTTGGGAGGCAGAGGCAGCAGTTCAAGGCTAGCCTGATCTATATATAGAGTGAGTTCCAGGACAACTTTGGTTTGCATAGAGAAACCCTGACTTGAAAAAACAAAAAACAAAGAAAGACAGGAAGGAGAGAAGGAAGAGAGAAAAGACATTCACTTGAATCTTCCATTCTTCTTTGTGGACGTGGACATGTGTGTACCACAGGGCGCATGTTGAGGTGAGCTTTTGGGGATCGTTCTCCCTTTCATCATGTGGTTTCCCGGGCTGGAACCCAGGCCATCGGGCTTGAACAGTGCTTTTGCCTGCCTGGATGGTTTTTATGGTGGCTGCAGGAGCTCATGGGGGATGCCCTTTCAGATGTGTAGTGGGACACAGCATGGCCCTCCCTGTGGTCGGAACATATTTCCCCAAACTCATGTGCTGGTGTGATTGAGGGATGGGGCCACCAGCAGGCACTGAGGCAGCCATGGGGGTGGATCCCTCAGGAAAAGGGTTGGAGATCTTATAAAGGGTTCTGATACTTGTTCCTTTTTGTAGTTCTGTGCCTTCCACCATGTGACAGCTCAAATGCCCGCTGGGAAACAAAGACCAGATCTTCATCTGGACTTCCAGAACTTTAAACAATAACTGTTTATCATAGAGTGTTCATACTCAGGTATTGTGTTGTAACAGCACAAATAAACCACCACAATGTTCTCAGGAGATATTCTTGCCAAACCACCTTTGAAGAGGCAGGTCAGGGGCGGAGTATGTGTACACTGCAGGCAGCAGATGAAGGGGTTTGGAGTCCTCTCCCAGGATTTGCAACCCTTACCTCCCTCCCACCCTTCTGCCCAGAGTGGGCAGGCAAGGACTGTGGAGTCATGGGGAGATGGTGAGCACAGTGTCTTCCACTGGTTAGGCAAAGTTGTAGCCAATCCTAACCAAATACAAGACCCCAGAAGAGGACCCAAGACGGAGTTTGTTGGTGGCTAAGCCTCAGTTTGGCCTTTGAATGTCCTGTTCCTCTCAGCTCAACTTTCTGGGTTGCTCTTAGAGCAAGCAGGTTGGAGCCCCACCCTTCACTACCCCCTGAGGTAATCTTTTAAAACTCCCAGTTTCGAGGGAAGGCCCCCTTCCCCCCACCTCTGAGCGCTTCAGACCTCTTCACCATTGGCCCTCTCTCCTGCTGGTAATTTCCCAGGCTGAATCATCTGATTATCTGGCCATCTCCTGGGGGAGACAAATAGTTTCAAACATTCGCAGTGAGTCATGTGTCCTCAGTAGTTCCTCTATTTATTTTTTGGTTGATGTCTCTCACACACACACACACACACACCACCAAAAGTATCATAGAATACCAAAATTTTCCCTGTGCATGCCTTTACTTGAACTTTAGTTTTCTCTCATACAACTGAAACAAAAACGTCTAATTATTTCCTTTTTAAGCAACTCCCAAACTGACCCTCCGAACTTGAGGCTTTCTGTGTGATTATATAGAGAGAAAACCGTCGGCCGCTCGGTATGCTGGGCCACTTGCTTTGCCTCCTTTAGTCCCGAAACCCAGAGACTAACAGAGGCAGCAGTACGACCCTTTTATGACTTAAGACAGTTCTGAAAAGTGTCCCTGGGACCCCATGATATTGTTAGCCCAAGGTAAGAGCCAGGTGGGCCACTGAGACTAGTTAGCGCCTGGCTTTTTGCTTCTGCCAAAGGCTCGGCTCCTGTGAACTGGAGATTGTTGCCCAACTCTTTTTAAGGCATATTTAAAATGAAACAAACCTCATGTTGCCTGTTCGTATTTTGCGGCTGCCATTTGTGTCAGCAAGAATTGACTTGGGAGGTTCTTAAAGTGAAATTTTGTTCTTTGCTGTATGTTGGTGTGAGTGCCACAGGCTGCCAACTTCACGGCATGCGTGCCAGACCCTCCATCCTCAGCCTGGCACACTTACCCAGCCTTATCTTGCTGGATATTTCCCACTCCACTGCACCCCCGTAAGAGACTACAGTCCAGGCATACCTCCTAATCACACAGTTGCTGAGCAAGCCAGGATGCTTTCACGTCAGAGATTCTGAACACTCTGTTCCCTCCCAGCATGTTCTTCCTAACCCCTCTCCCCGGAGAACTCCTACTTATCCTTCATGGCCCAACTCATGCATTTTTTCCCCTGTATCTCTCCAAACAGCCCCAGAACGTCTGATCCACCCTGTACCTAATGTACAATTCTGTTACACAACCCTCTTGACCTCAGTGTCAGTTAAATGATCTACTGGTAAGAAATTCTTTTGCAATATGTATATAGTTTTCATGATATGGCATGATGCAATAATTGAAAATGTAGGAAGCCTGTAGAGAAGAACCTCCCAAACTATCTGTAGTCTCACTAGAGTCTGATACTATTAGCATTTTGTTTCTGAGCTGTCATGCATGTTGGTGCGTCTCTGCACACCCAGCTGAAATGGGGTTGTCTGTCACATGCCCGAGACTGGTCTGAGTAGCATAACTCAGGTTTTTTTTTTTTTTTTTTTTTTTGAGTCTCCATTTCTGTATTTTAAAACACCGAGTATATTATTATAGCTTACATACCATACACCCATATAAATTATATAGTAAATCTGACGAATTTTACTATACAGTTGTTTATCCACACAATTATTTGGTGAACATTTATGCCTCATACTCTTTGACGATTTCTGTCTCCCTTGTACCGTACCCCCGGCCAACCGTAGGCACCCACTGGCTTATTTTCTGCCCGTCTACTGGGCATCTAGCACCTCGTGTACCTCTTGCTTTTACCTTGTGAAAACAGGTGCACAGGTGGGTGACACCATATCTGGCCAGTAATTCCTTTTATATGTTCTAGGTTTAATGTTAATTTGTACTTGCTGATATTGTGACTATATACAAACATTTTCTTTTATTGGATATCTGTCTTCTTTGGATCTCAGCAGCATACTCCATCCTTATAGAGAAGTAGGCAATCCCTACAATTATGCCTTTTATGAGTTCCTGGGGGAATTACAGCTTGCCAGTAAGACTCCTGGGGCCTGTTTTTTTTTTTTTTGTGGGTAATTCTAAAATCACTAATTGTCTTGAAATAAAGATATTATTATTATTATTATTATTATTATTATTATTCAAATATTGTGAGGTCAACAAGTTAAGAAATAAGTCTGAGGGCAGGACAGTTTGTTACTTGCTGTTCCCAAGAGGACCATGCCGTGGGGAAACATCAAAGGCCACGTGGGGAAACATCAGGGCAGTCAGGGAGTAAAGGGGTCAAGGGGAACACGGGCGAGAGGCTCTGTCGCAGCTTCCGAGGAAAGAATGGCTACTGAAGGGCGAGCAGGGTTAGGTTTTCCTGGTAGGAATGACTTTAGGGAACCGTCTGTGAGGCCTGTGATTTGTTTATCAGTTGTATGGTACCTGGGCCTGCCATGGGTAAGATTGATGAAGACAGCCCAGGACTGGGGATGTGTAGCTTAGGGGCAGAGTGCTTGCTTAGCGCGCCAAAGGCCCTTGGTTTGACTGAAGGTAGAATGGCATGTGGATTTGTTTAGTTGGCACACGTCAAAGCCTGTTAGCTATAGAAACTGGTCGCCTGGGATTGCCTCTCCCCATATCCACTAGACCCCAGATTTCAGATCGTCAGAAGTAATAATTCCCTTTCATGTGTCTTATAAGATAAATACACACCTTTTATATTGAGTCTTATTTTATTTAATAACTTCTAATATTTCTTCTCAACTTAAAAAAAAGTGAGCTAAACATGGGCGTGGTGGTACATGCTTTTAATCCCAGGATTTGGGAGGCAGACGTAGGTGGGTCTCAGTGAATTTGGAACCGTCCTGGTCTACAAAGAGAGTTCTGGCACAGCTACATAGAGAGACTCTGTCTCAAAAAGCAAAAGCACAGCAAACAAACAAAATCCCCGATTAATATCTACACGAGATTGTTCTTCATTAATACAAATGATGCAATCTGAGCTTACATATATGTCATCTAGGACACGTTCTTTTTTTTATTTATTTCGATATTTCCCAGACTCCTAGAAGCAGCCCCCTACTGGGCCTGTGGGTGTGTGTTACTTTATTCAGCCGACATTGTTCTCCTCTGCCTTTTTGAATGTGTTGTGTGTGGGGTGGGGGGTGGGGGAGGGGATACATGATGTATGTGGGCATGTGCATTACACTGGCCTGCCCCTGTCACCTGGCAGAATGCACTCAGGCGGTGCTCCGGTCAGCCCAGGGTTCCATGAGTACTAGTCTAAGGACCCCTTTAAAAGTCAGATCCCGCTCTCTTCCTCCTCTCTCCTGCTTTTGGTTGGCCGCCAGCTACCCCCCTCTTCTCTCCCCTCTCTCTCTCCCCCTCTCTCCTCTTCTGTTCCCAGTGCCTCTGTGTCTCTTCCCTTCCCCTCTCTAAATAAACTCCTCATTTAAGCTCTATCTGCCTGGCGTGTTATTCCCTCCCGCCTGGGTCACCCTCACCGGCTGTGCAACCTGCTATGCTCTCCCACGTGGTCCCTCACCTTGGGACCCCACTCACTTGAGACCCCCACCCGGGACCACCCCCACCCCTTCTCCACCTTTATTCTTGTAACTCTAACTAAAGTGTTAACAACCCATGGCCCAACACATACGCTGAGGTCAGAGGACGACTTGCAGGACTCAGTTGTCTCCTCCCACCACGAGCGTTCTGGGTATCAAAGTCAGGTCCACAGGCTCAGCATCAGCGCCTTTGTCCACTGAACTACCTTGCCAGCCGTCTTTTCCTTCTGATGCACAAGGAATCTTAAAACATGTTTACATCTGAAACAATTCCTACAATCCCACAATGCCATTCCAAAGTGGCTCTCCCTGCACATTCCCACCTCCTCAAATTCCATCAGAGTGCATTGGTCTTTCCATGCGTTTGTCTACACACACACACACACACACACACACACACACACACACACACACACGGGGAGAGGAGAGGAGGGGAGGGAGGGGAGGGAGGGGGAGAGGGGGAGAGAGATGGGGGGGGAAGGCAGACATGGTTTCCTTACATCATTGAAGTCATTCTTACCCTCTAGGCTGTCTAAGCACCCTTCCAAGTCATAATTTAAGTTCATTCTTTTCTAAGCTGCCACACTGGGTTCCAGGGTCAGTTAACAGATGTTGTGTGAGTCCCTACCGTGTGTCAGGCCCTGGTGTTCAGAGGTGGTATTCTCATACAGTGTCATCACCACTGGAAGGACGAAACAATTTACCATCCCATTCTGATGAATGTGCGATTCTTACCCTCAAGAATACAAGCTTAGAAGAGGAGCGAGCTACTGAGCTAAAAGACTCTAAGAAGTGGGACCCAAGAGGCGTATGTAAGAACGCTCACTAACATGGTAGATGGGATGTTTTAGTTTTAATTTGCATTTTTATTTTGTTACTGAATTCTTTTTCTTCTGTTTCCTTAGAGAACCCTGACTAATACCACATTTATTAGACAATTGTATTTTCTTTCTGGATTATGAAATTTTTGTTCTTTTGCTAGCTTTTTGATAAGATCAATTTTTCTATTTATTTGTATGAATAATATATTATACCTATTTCCTTTTTGTGGTTTCAGTTGAAAATATTCTTTTATATTTGCTTTGTGCATTTAATTTAAAAATATTTTTATCACTATTTTATGCATATTAGTGTTTTGCCCGAATGTGTGTCCATGTACCACATGTGTGCCTGGCGCCTGCAGAGACTAGAGAGAGGGTCATATCTCCCAGGACCTGGAGTTGCAGACAGTTGTGAGATGCCATGAAGTCCTGGGAATCAAACCTGGGTCCTTTGGAGGAGCAGCCAGTGTTCTTAGCTGCCGAGCCATCTTCCAGCCTCTGTGCATATAATTTCCATTTATTATTATTATTGTTGTTGTTGTTTTATTTTGTTTTTGGAGACGGGGTTTTCATATGTAGCCCTGGCTGTCCTGGAACAAGCTCTGTAGACGAGGCTGCCTTCAAGCTAACAGAGATCCACCTTCCTCTGTCTCCCGAGTGCTTTGATTCAAGGTGTGCAACACCAATGCCTGGCTAACTCTCATGGATCTTTGTGAGACAGACTTTTTAAAAATTTCACTTTAATAAAGGCAAAGCATCCAGAGTCTCTTCCATTGCTGTTTCTTTTATTACATTTTTACTGCAAAATCCTTTCCGGAATCAACCAAGAGTAGTAACCATCTGTTTACCTAGCTATCTGTCTTTCTCTTCTGCCCTCCCTCTCTCCTTTGAGGTCTCCATTCATAGCCCAGGCTGGCCTCTAACTTATAACCTCCCTGCCTCTGCTTCCCGAGTGTGAGGCATACGGAGGAGATTCAGCGCACACCAGCCCTGCCTTCCTTTTTAACACAAAGCAATCAAAACAAAATGACAAGGGTTATGGGGAGCAAAGGAAGATTTGGCTTTATTATCGTTCCTAAAAGATATCTCTGAACAAGTCAACCTTTGGTACCACGGTCTGTCTCTGTTCAGCATCCATATGGGGCCCTGCCGTTCATGTACAGTGTTGGCTTTTCTCAGAGATCCTACTACCATTTTGTATACAGTATAGACACTCATCCAGCAGGATTGATAGTTCTTAAATAATGTATACATCAAGAAAGCGTATAGATCCCTACAGAATAAGCGTAAGATGGACATTTAATGGTAAAATCATATAGATCATTTATAAAACATTTATTTATTTATTTGTGTCATGTGTGTGGGAATGCATATTCCTTGGCACACATATGAAGGTCAGAGAACAACTCCCTGGGGTCAGCTGTTTACTTGCACTATGAGGGTCCTGGCCATCAAAATTAGGTTGTCAGGTTTGGTGGCAAACGCCTTTACCTATTGAGCCATCTCCTTCGACCACAGATAATTTCCACTCTTATTTCTTATTGATCAGTCTTAGTAGGTTCTATAATTTTGGCCTTACGTATCCCCCAAAGGTCCATTTATGAAGGCTTGAACCACATATGGTGGCTCTGTAGGGGAGTCATGGACCCTTCAAGAAACATAGGGACAAGTTAGGTCACTATGATGCTATGTACTAACTACCACAGGCACAAAACAATTCACAGCAACCATGGACTGAAATATCTGAAACCCTGAGCTAAAATAAGCCTCTGTTCCTTTGAACTTGGATTTTCTAAAGTATTTTGTCACAGCAATAAAAAGCTAACACGTAAAGGTTGTGTTTGCTCCGTTCACTCCTTCATGCAGCCCCTCTTCGGTTTGGTTTGGTAGCCTTCTCTTCCTGATCATAGCTTTGCCATTGTTTTCTAGTGCTTAATGTAGTGGAGCACAGTTACTGTATTTACTAAGCTTGGTATCTTTTTCTAATATACAGCCTTTTATTCTTTGTGATTTGGGGCATTAAAGTTGCCTTTGTCTGGAAAGTATTCCGAAGCCATTTACCTTCCTGTCGGGGCCTAGCTTCATCTTGACTCAAGGTCAGAGAGTTCAAAACTGTCCTTAGTCTTCCAAGATTAAAGTTCTAAGACCTAAAGGTCTAAGGCGTGGCTACTGTAAGATGTTTAATCTTGGTCATGGATGTCTTATCTAAGAAAACAACTTACTTGCTCTGAGGTGTGGTTACTCTTGACCCTCAAGGCCAGATACTGAGAAGTTGAGTCTAAAGTGTGGTAACCAAATGTTTGGAGAATTAAGGAAGAAAGTCTGCTTCTTCCTTGTATCTTGATAAAAAAATCTTTTGCCATGTTCCCCTTTTGGTTGGGGTATTTGAGAATGTTGGAGCATAAACTTGGGGCAACCAGCATTCACTGGATTGCCCTCCCAACTCTATCCTGTGTCTGTCTTTATCTTGGCGTCTTTACCTGCCGTTTCTCAATCCACACTCCCCCTCTCAGGAAATCATACAGCAGAGTTCCTCAAGCTTGGTCTCCCAGGCGAGCAGGTTGTTCTACTGCTGTATTCTTGGGGATATTATTCCCAATTACTGAGGTTTTCGGCTATCATATGTTCTATAATCAGTTTTGCTTCCCATCTCTACCTTACTTTGTTAGATCTTCTATTTTTTTTAATCAATATCGTCCCTTGTTTTTAATTTTTTAGTATGTTATTGACCAAATTCAATATTCCTGTCTCTTCCTTTTTTCTGTCTTTCTTTAGCAATTCTCTTCAATTCGAATTTCTCTTCCAACCTCCAGTGACAGCCTGCACAGTAGATACAGTGTAGCGTTGGAACAGGTCCTGAGAGAGGATGGGGCTTCCTTTAGGAGGCTGTTAATGAAGATGAGGCTGTAATCTCTACCTGGTGGGGATAATTCTCCTCCTTCTCCCTTTTCATTCTCCTCCTTCTTTGAGACAGAGTCTCTCTGTGTAGCCCTGACTGTCTGGAACTCACTCCGTAGACCGAGCTGGTCACAGACTCAGAGATTTATTTGCCTTTGCCTCCTAGGTGCTGGGATCAAAGGAGCGCACCACCACTGCCCAACTAGGAGAGTTACTCATTTGTCCTCCGTGTACTGTTTGATCAGATCAGCTCCCAGGTTGCCTAACACAGAAATGACTTTGTAAGATCACTTGAAAGAACAAGGAAGAACAGATCCAGGATTTTGGCACCAACATCTCAGGTGATGAAACAGGCACCAATAGGAGGAATTCTGAGAGAAGTGTTTAGAGTCATTCATTGTTCCTCTAGGCAGAGGATAACCGGTTGGTGAAAGTAGGGGTTAAATATATCTTTCTTTCTTTTTTTCCTTTTGTGCAGTGTGTGTGTGTGTGTGTGTGTGTACCTTTGTGCATACACATGAAGGCCCAAAGTTGATGTTGGGTGCCTCCTTTGATCTTTTTCTCTCTCTCTCCACTATTGAGACAGAGCTCGCTAATTCTAGGTAGAGTCTAACAAGTCAGGAGTCCCCTGTCTCTCCTCCCACCACTCCAAGTACTTGGTCTCCATAATTGGTGTTTAATAAATTATAGTTAATTCCGCTAACTATTCCTAAGTCATCTTTCTTTCCACAGGAAATCATACATATAGGACAAATGAATGAATATCATCAATTTTTAGGGACCATGAATAGCTTTACATTTCATTTGTTAGTTTTCTACTCATACTTAGATTATTCCAAGTCTGAACTTCATGCAACTCTGAGATCCAAGACATCTTTCACCCTATTCTTATATACCCGAGTACAAGCTTTCTGTTTTTCTAAATGATTCCACTTCATTTGCTGCCTGGGCCCTAGAGCACAGGCCGAGGGTGAAGGATGTTCCTCTGTGTAGGAGCATCCATGGCTTCCAGCCTGAGAGTTGCTGGTGAGTTTTCATTATTTGTTTGTATCGTATATTCCTTTGCCCTTCTTTTCCACTACCCCGCTCCCAAACAGCTGCTAGTGTTGGCCTCTCCCATTATTCTTATGAACACTGAGGACGATTCTTTGGTCCAAAGCCTTCCCAGCTGGCTCTTGGCTAGTATTGTGCAAAACTGAAAAGTTTTACAGTCCCTAGTTTTTCACATCAGCTGTGCTTTCTGCATCAGATAGTCATGGGGCATGCTCAGGGCTCTGAGTCATTCCCCCCCCCCCTTCATCATGTCTTTAAGAGGGACAGAGAGTTCAAACTCCTAAGACAGACAGAAATGGACCACTTAGTTCTTTTCTGCTTGGTGTGATGGCTTGTCCCAAAGATGCTCTTGTCTACTCCACCTCTGGACCCTGAGTTCTTGAAATCCATTCAACTTATTCATGCAATTTAGAAAAGAACATGCAGTTGTTTTCTGAGCTGTCTTTTGTTTTTATTTCTTTGTGAATAATTCTTAAGGAGTTCCAAACTTTTGAATGGGTACCAGGCTTCGAAATCTCATGGACCACATGCTCAAAACAACAACAGAAACGAAAAACGTGGACAGTAACATAACTGTTACATTTCATTTGGTGGTGGGTAAGAGAAGGGTGGGGGAATATTATCTATTATCAGCCCAATGTCATAGAATAATAGTTCACATCCAAACTAAGGAAATAATCCCCAAATAAAGGAACATCCTCCCATCAGGCTGCATTTAAAAGAGAAACTAGATGCGTAGTGTTTTATCTCTGCTCTGCCCAAGGCTAGTGAAATGCTCTACAAAGCCACCAGTTGAAGGAAGGGCCCCTCTACATGGTTTCACCAGTTGACTGTGAGCCCTCTCTCCTGATGTCTTTATTAGGTCAAGGTTGGTCCTATGCAGCACCTTCCCATGTTGCTTCAGCAGCATTTGCAGACCTTCCTCCCGGCAAGGGCGTCAGTGCCACTTGGCAGAGCCACGGCCATCAGTTCTGCTAGCCTGAGTGTCAAAGGCAGGAGCACAGCGGCTGTGAGCTCTGAGGAAAGGGAGCAGCCGTGCACGGTCACTCCCATGTCATTTATCCTGCACAAGGGTAGCCGTGGTGTCCTCCATCATCCCTGTCCTCCTCTTCACCTAGGCGACAGAACCCAGTGCCTTTCATCTTGGTGCCATTTGTCTTATTCCCTTCAGGGGCTGTTTTTCAGGTCTTTACATCAGATTCTGGCATGTGGCCCAATGTCGCACACAAAATGCAGAGCCACACAGAGTCCCCCCCCCCTTTTTTTTTTGAGGCTAAGTTTTGCATTGCTAAGGTAGCCTGCAACTCTAAGTAGTCAAGGATGCCCTTGAACTCCTGATCAACTTTCCTCCCCTTCCCAAATCCTGAGATTACAGGTACGTATCACCATCCCAGCTTTTTGTTGTTGTTTTGAGGCAGGATCTCATATAGCTCAGGCTAGCCTCAAACTTCCTATGAAGTCCAGGCTTGCCTTGAGATTCTGGTCCTACTTCCTCCTCCCAAACCCTGGGATTACAAGAGTTAAGTCAACATGCCTGTCTCAGATTTTCTTAATCTCAACCATAACATCTACAAAATCCAGAGGAAGATGATGTGTCTGGTGTGCTTGGATATTCCCTCTCTCCATCTGGATTCCAAGAGTTCAGCTCAGTGTTTAGCTGTGGGTGTCTGCTTCTGTTTCCATCAGCTACTAGATGAGGGCTCTATGATGGCATATAAGTTAGTTATCAATCTCATTATCAGGGAAGGGCATTTATGGTAGCCTTTCCACTGTTGCTCAGATTGTTTGTTGGGGTCATCCTTGTAGGTCTCTGGACATTTCTCTAGAGTCAGTTTTCTCTTCAAACCTATAATGGCTCCCTCTATTATGGTATCTCTCTCTCTCATTTATTTATTTATTTATTTATTTATTTATTTATTTATTTATTTATTGCTCTCGTCTATTTGTCCCCCGACTCAATCTTCCTGGTCCCACATGTTCTCCTCTCCTCCCCTTCTCTTCCTCCTAACGCCCTCTCCACTCCCTGCCCCCCCCCCACTCCCAATTTGCTCAGGAGATCTTGTTCCTTTTTGTTTAATTGGAAAAAATATTTTTATACAATATACATTGATCATATTTCTCCTCTCCCCCAATTTCTCCCATGGCGTGCTTTTCTAAGTTAGGTGGATGAGCTGCTTCGATGACTCAGTGGGTAAAGGCACTCGCGAACAAGCTTGACCTAATTTTGATTCCTGTACCTGCTTGGGGGAAGGACAGATCTAACTCCTGAAGGTTGTCCTCTGATCTCCGTACATGTGCCCCTCCCCTAAGGAAATGTAATCAGACACTTGTTAGGAGACAAACACCTCCTCTGTCGCTTTTGTTTACATTTCAGATTACTAGTGGATATAAGCATTTTCTCCCCAAATCTCCACTGGTCATTGTATTTCTTGTATGATTCGCTGCTATGACTCAAATATGAGGCACCATGACTTTCAAAAGCATCTTTCTTTCTTTCTTTTTTTTTTTTTTTTTAATCCTGTAAAACCTCAAATTGCATCAGCCAGACAGCACAAAGGAAACTCTTTACATGAATAGATGTCTGTGTTTTCTTCTGAATACAAAGGGTTCAGAGTGTGTTTTCTAGTAATAATGATAGATAGAATCGTGGCCCCAAATTCATGTGGCCTCTTGGCACTAAAGTTTCTGGGGAAGTGTCAAAGTAGCCCAGAAACAGAAATTGAGATTTCCTAAGGGTGAGCCATGAGGTCATGGCCAGACCTAGCCTTCCCCTCTTCAAGGCATTCCCAATGGCCAGTGTTTAAATCACCTTTGGTACAACATTTATAAGGCCATCCTTTTCTGGAACCACAGAGGAAAAGTAAAACCTATCACTGCATAAAACTAGAACCCAGATATTAATTAGGGAATTGCTCACCTGATGGGGTGATGCCTTTGTTAATGAGCCCTCGTATAATTATCATCCAGTGTTTTACCAAGTGTGAGTTCTCCTAAGAATTAAATTAGAGAATGCTAGAGAACACAGGCAAGAAATGTCAGTTTGTTGCCAGAGAACTAATATGGTGAGTCACTGGCTGGAATCTAGAATTTTACTAGACCTCAGAAAAGCTTCTCATATTTTCTTTGAGCGGCTTAGGAATTCATCTTACAAATCCAAGAGCTTCAAGTTTGTTCTCTTTCTTTCTTTCTTTCTTTCTTCCTTCCTTCCTTTTTTTTTTTTTTTTTTTTTTTTTTTTGGTCTTTTGAGACAGGTTTCTCTGTATAACCCTGGCTGGCCTGGAACTAGCTCTGCAGAACCAGGCTGGCCTTGAACTCACAAAGATCTGCCTGCCTCTGCCTCTTGTGCTGGTATTATTAATTAATTAATTAATTTAAAAATCTGTCTGTCTGTCTATCTGGTTGTTCGAGACAGGGTTAGGCATGCGCCACCCCCCCCTCCCCAGCTTGAGCTTCAAGTTCTGAGTGAGGGAAGTGGACAGATTTTTATTTCATGATAAAAATGGTTAAAACTTCTTTATTTTGGCTTAGGGATAAAAACTAAGAACAGCCTTCTGTGAAGCCTGGGGTAAATGTGCTGCTCCTTTTTATCCGACTAAGATCTTCATCAGCACAGACACACATCAGTATTACATTCGGGTAACAAATAATCACTCACGCTTTGCTCTGTCAATAACTAATTACTTGACTGTGCTAACATAACCAACCGTCATAGGCATGGTTATTTAGATTTGGAAGAACTGATGGTGTGATTAAATTGACCTTTACAATAATTTATCCAAGTCACGCTCTTCACAGCCTATGCTTGTGAATGGGTAACTTGAGCGAGTCCCACCCCTTTCTTTTAACCTTGGGTGTAGATGCATCAATACCCTCCTCCCCCCTGCACACATGCCAGTAATTAAAACCTTGGCATGGCTTCTACGTAAAAGATATGGGAACTATTCCAGGCCAGGGCTGTGAATTGATTACTACCTTCCCTAATCAATTGCAGACATCCTTAATCGTGTGTCATCTTGACAGGAGAGCCATCGATGGCAATCTGATAAGAGTTACAGAGTGCACAAGGATGAAAAACACTCATTTCCCCTGGCATGCATGTGTATGAAGAGATGCTAGAAATATGCAGATAAAAGAAACCTCTAATGTTTCTGGCCGTAAGTAGCACCAACTCTGCCTATTCATTTTATAATAATATTCAAGCTAACTATTAAGTTTAAAGTGATATTATAGACTGAATGTTCGTGTCCTCTGATCCCCAAATTCATAGGTTAACCCCTAACTCCTGGTGCAATGTTATTTGGGACCTTGGGGTAGTAACTCCTGCTAGATTAAGTCATGGATGAGGCTTTACCAGTTGATGAGTGTACTGGAAAGGAAAAGGAAAACACATCGAACCCCAGTCTCCCTCTGTGCCTCGTAAAGCCATAGTGAGAAATTAGTCCTCTGCAAGCCAGGAACCGAACTGACAAAGTACCTTCATCTTGGACTCAACGGCCTCCAAACTGTGAGCAAGGCTGTCACTTGAGCTATCCAATTCGTAGTAAACATCTTCTATGGCAGTCCTGCCGACTTACAAAACTGAATTTGCCAGGGATTTTTGTTGCGTGATGTTTTGTTTGTGTTCTGACAAATAAAGCTTGCCTGGAGAACAGAGGGCGGAGCCAGCCACTAGTTAAGCATAGAGGCCAGGCAGGGGCGGCTCACACCTCTGATCCCAGCACTTGGGAGGCGGGAGAGGCAGCAGTAAGGCAGGGCAGAGACAAGATGTTGGGAGGAGAGAGGAAGGGAGCAACTGGCTGCTCTTCTTAGTTCTCTGATCTTGCAGGGTTCCCCTCCCCCCAATGTTTGACTCCCCATTCTTTATCAAGGCTAATTATATTAACATTTCCGATATTCTCTCATGACTGGAATTTCTTCATAATCAATCTCCCCCTCTTTTTAAAAGTCAGCAAGCACTACCATAGTTCATCTGCTCTCAATGGGAAATGCAAATTAGCATGCTCGTACCTCCTAATCCTTCCCAGTCAGTGCAGCCAATGGGAATCAAGCTTTCAAACATATGAGGCTGTGGGGCCACTGTCATTCAAACCATCGCAAAGTGATGTTGTGACTCTGAAAGCAGATTTTCAAGTTCCCGTGCCTGTGGATGGAGGGTTTGTGTCTGAGACCCACAAATGATATCTCCACATCCTAGACTTCATCGCTACCCTTCAGCAGGATGGTTACAGTAGCTCCCTAACCACAAGTACCAGAGGTGTGTGGGAGAGCTTGCTATGAGATAGTCCTTTGAAGATCTCTACTGTGTTGTCTACTGCATTTCCCAGGCTCCTGGCTATCTTCTGGTTAGATTCCTCTGGGAAGAAGAAACTTTTTTAGCGATTAGAAAGTGCTGTGATAATTAATGTTGACTGCTCTGCTTGACAGGGCTCAGCAACACAATGGAGGAATCCTATCTTTGGATGTGTCAGTCAGGGAGTTGCTAAATCACGTTAGCTGAAGTATTAGGATGACCCGCTCCCCTACAAGTGAGCAGCACCAACTCACAGACTGACTGAAATGGAGAGTGGGAGCGGAAGAGAGTACTCACAGCCCTCTGCTTCCTGCCGGACTACCTCGCTCCTGGTGTGACCTCCTCACCATGATGGTCTGTGCCCTCAAACTATGAGCCACAGTGAACTCTCCCTTCCCTAACTTGGTTTGTTGAGTGTTTTGCTGAAGCAACAAAGCCAGCACCTTCTCCTAAAAGGTAACTGCTGGGGTGAGGCTCGTTTCTTCTTGCTTTTAGATATCTATTTACCTAGTTATTTTGATGTATATGGGTGTTTTGCCTGCGTGTATGTGTGTGCACCATGCATGACATGTGCTTGGTGCTAGCAGAAACCAGATCCTTTGGAAATCGACTTACAGACAGTTGTGAGCTACCATGTGGGGGCTGGGAGTTGAACCCAGGTCCCCTGGAAGAGCATCCAGTGCTTTTAACTTCTGCGTCATGACTCCAGCCCCTAAAAGTTTGTTTATAATATATCATAACACATGTAATATTTATAACATACACACATATAAAAAGCAAAGCTGTGAGCTGGGCATAGTGGCTTCTGTCTCTAATCCCATAGGGAGTTCAAGGTCATCTTTGGCTACCTAGCAAATCTGAAGACCCCTGAGTCTACACATGAGACCCTGTTTCAAGAAGCCACAACTGAAGGCTGGAGAGATGGCTTATTCCTTAAGAGCTCTCCTTGCTCAAATACAAAGACCCCTGTTCAGACCCCAGCATCCATATAAAAGCTGGGTGTGGCCCTGAGCTCTACTGTAACTCCAGCATTGAGTGGGCCAGGGCTTGCTGGCTGTAAATGTGGTTGAAAAACAGGAGCTCAGGGTTAAGCTAGAGGTCTAGCCTCAAAGAAACAAGGTGAAGAATGATAGAGAATGGTACCCTTTCCCTTCCTCTATCCTCTGTGCCTGCTCTCTACACACACTCCTCCACAAAGGCCACACCCAAATATAACACATGCACACACATACTGCTGCACACATACAAGCATGCACACACTCATACACACACAGAGAGAAACAAGACAAGGAAACAAAGCTATGGGCTATTATCAGACTCCAATAATAATTAGTTAACAACCACTGATTGGGGCTTTGAATAATACTTATTATGTTGCAGGTAAGATTCTATAAAGTAGTTTCCACTGAATGGTTCTTCATCATACGGAACAAAGAATTTTTTGTTCCTGTACAGCCTAGCCCTGATTCTGTTGCTTAGCAATGGGCCCTATCATACCATGACAGGCTTTGTATTTTCCTTTCCAAAGGACCAGTATACCACAGGTACTTACAAACTTTACCACAGTACTCCCATGACAAGGGACTGATAGTCATTCTGCATTTAATCTAGCAAACCAAAAATCCTCAAGGCGACAAGCTTTCTTTTTCGGTTGCTGTGAAGACACGGCCCTCTTTTCTCAAAGTGCAAATTGTATCCTCCCTCATTGAAGTCACTTGGGGACAGGCTGGCCTTTGTGACAAAGCATCAGCCATGGGCTAATACAGATAAGAGCCGTGGGCTGGGCAAGTGGAAAATGCAAAAGGCATCTTCACAGAGGGTCTTCAGACATGCTCTGTGTGCTGTAAAGCCAAAACCCTAAGACACAGTGTCTCCTCTGCAAGCCCTGCGATGCACAGGGAAGATTAACTTGGGAGAAAAAGAAGCAAACGGTACCGGTCAGTATGCAATTAGCTGTTAAATGCTGAAGCATTCAAGGAAAAGCCTTTTAAGAATTCTGAGAGGGTGGAAGGTTAAGGAAAGGAGCATCTCCCATGCAGCAGCAGGCACTCCAAGTCACAATAGGGCCTTCCAATAGTCACAACAGGGCCTTGAAGCCTGAAGCCACGGCAGCCATCTTCTTCATTTTCAAGAGAGGACAGAAAGTCATAAAGGCTAATTAGCTTGCGAGGAAACGAAATTCAGGACTGGTGAAATGAAAGAGCATCGCAAAGCGTAGCTAGATGAAGATCCTCCCACTGTGGCCCCCCCCCCGCCCCCAAAGCTCTCTTTGCATTATTCATAAATTCAAGCCTGAGTTCCAGGCCCTGTGGTCCTCTGGAAACAGAGCTAAGCTAGGGTTCAAGCTTAGGGACCTTTGTGACTACCGGTCTTTTCAGCCAACAGGAAGTCCCCTGGGACACAGGTAAAGGAAGGATTTCTTTTTCTTTTTGTATGGTCTTTGAACAATGGAATCCGGTGGAATGGAGCATGGCTTGCATAGAAACAGGCTGACCCACAAAATCCCACCCTTTTTTTTTTTTTTTTAATACAGCCAGATCACTTCCTCCCTCCTGATTTGAACCGGTGTTCATTTCTGTCCCAGCTATCTTTCTCCTTGACTGCGTTCAGAACACTCTGGCCTCTTCTGATGAAACTTTTCCTTGAATTTTATCTCCTACCCTGTTGTAAAGACTTCCAGGGTAACAGTGTGCATTGTCACCCCAGACACTCCAGTACAATGCCCCAAGTGTTATGATGAAGCCTGTGGGTAACCTTGGCAGATCCCGTGGCAGGCAAGGGTGACCGAGGCAGAGGGACAAGCAGGCCAGACAGAGAGGCAGACAGACAGGCAGATCTTAAGTGAGAAGTTATTAGAAAGGGAGGGGGATGGGGAGGAGAGAGAAAAGAGGTAAAGAGACACAGAGACAGAGAGAGGACAAAAGGGGAGACAGGAAAAGCCCTGCCTGCCCCAGGGGAACAGTGTGGGGTAGGGGTGGGGAGCAGAAAGAGAGGGAAAGCGGATGGGGGGGGGTCTGTCTTTTAAGGGGTCCTTTGTACCTGGGCTGACCAGGGTACTGCCTGAGTGCATTCTGCCAGGTGACAGAGGCAGGCCGGCGTAATGCCTGAGTCCTCACACCAAAGTCTAATATCATTTAGGAAAATATAAGTATTTCCTTCTTCAAAGAAAAAGATAAGACTTGGGTGAGGCAGGGTCCTTCACACTACCAGGCTGGAGTTGGTGAGTGTTCATTGTTCTTTTCTGAGGTGGGTCCAAACAGGAGACTCAAGAGGACCTCAGGCAAACACAGTTGGTTATCTTCACACAGGTCCCGGAGACGGGAGGGACATCCATCTTGGCTACATCACACCATTTCCAAGACTATTTTACACAATGTGTCTGTGCGTATCAAGAAGGCTTAGGTGTGCAGGTGTGTGTGTGTGTGTGTGTGTGTGTGTGTATGTGTGTGTGTGTATACCTTGTGGAGATTATACCATAAACGTGTGTGTTAGTCTTCAGTTTTCCCCTTGTTTGAGACAGGGTCTCTTATTTCTCTGTTTTATTAGGCCAGCTAGCCGGAGCTTCCCGCCCCTCCACGGGTGTGCTGGGATTACCAGTGCTCACATTTGTTCTTGGGATTTGGACTCGGATTCTCACACTTGCATGGCATGTGGTTTTACCGACGGAACCCTCAACCTAGCCCCTGTTGAGTTTTGTGCAGCATTCCCAGCGATGTAAGAACCTGTGGTATACACAAATACAGACCACAGAGTACTAGCTGTAATGTCTGCGATTCTATACGTATTTTAAATGCTTTTATAATTTTTCTTTTCATTTATTCGTCTCTCATACAGTACATCCTGACTGCAGCCTTCCTTCCCTCCCCTCTCCCCGAGAGCCACGGCTGCTCTATTTCCCTTCAGAAAACAGCAAGCCTCCCAGGATACCAACTCAACGTGGCAGAACAAGTTACAATAAGACTAGGCACAAACCCTCACACCAAGGTTTGACAGAGCAGCCAAGTATGAGGGAAAGGGCCCCAAGAGCAGGCAAGACAGTCGGAGATACCCTGCACCCCACTGTTAGGAGTCTCACAAACACCCCAAGCTAAACAATCTCAGTGCGTGTGCAGAGGATCTAGATCTAGCACAGACCCATACAGGCTCGTGGATGGTGCTCCTGTCGCTGTAAGCCCTTATGAGCCCAGCTTGGTTGTATTATTCACAGTAGCCTAGGTGAGGAAACAGCCCGTGGGTCCGTTCATGAGCAAATAGATACAGAAAATGTGCATATGTCCAATGGGATACTACTATTCCACCTTAAAGAGAAGAAAATCTGGGTTTGACAAAATGGATGGACAAAATGTCAAGTGTAGCAAATCTTTCTGCCTTGCCAGCCAGCTCCAAAATAATGACACAGAGTCTTATTAATTATGAGAGCTTGGCATTTAGCTTAGGCTTGCCCATAACTAGCTCTTATAATTTAAATTAATCTACTTCTATTAATCTACATTGTACCATGCAGCTTTTTATCTAGTCTTCAATCCCAATCAAAGACCCCAGAAGGATATAATATTACCTCAGTAAACAGAAAGTGTAGAGCAAACAACATCTAAAAAATATAGAAACAACAGAGCTATCTGGCTGCCGGGACAGCCACCCAAGGTTCCTCTGCAGAGTTATGGTACCCATCTTTGGCCTATAGGCCTAGAATGTCTGATAGAATTTTTAGTGAAGCAGGAATTTTGAAGGACTGTCCTACTATGTCTCAGCAAAGTTTGGCAGTCATCATCTTTTGTAAGTCCTGCTTGTCCAGTTTGAACAGTCAAGGCAAGGGCGGTTTCTTGCCCAATGGCTAATTTTGCCACAATGAAAGCAAACTCCATATGGAGGTTTTTTGATGCTGTTAAGAGCAGATGTGTCTCACTGTTATGAAAGGCTTTATGGCATTAAAGCATCTTAAATGTTATGTCCTGTAGATCTTTGAAGTGTTTGTAGATCATCAGTCTATTTATTTGACCTTGAAAATATACCTATCATGGCCACAAATTTGATTGTTATAGATGACTAACTACTAGCCTACATTTCTTAATTATCTTAATCATTTTGTAATAATAGCCTTTAAAGAGTAGAACTTTACATTACATTTTAAAATGAGCTGTTTAGATACAATACTTTAAACAAGAGCAGAAACACACACACACACACATTGTTAAAAATAACTTTAAATTTTCATCAATATACAAAAATGCCTTAAATTATATATATAGTATAACAAAAATAACCTGTATCAATATACAAAAATACATGCCACTGTAAAATATTTAAGACTAGTGGTTGTTTTTTAGTGTAAAGGTAGACAATAATTTACCCATTTGTCCTATCATTTTTATATTCCCCCTTTTCCTTTTTATAATGAGATACCTGAAACAACTTGTAACCAAACACCCTAAACAATGACAAACATTTATAATCCATTCAGTGACAAAAAAAAAAAAAAAATCACCCACCGTACCTCCTAGGAATGTAGGTATTGGGTTCTTTAGAGTGTTTCTTGGATCTGGGGGCAACAGCAACTTTAGGAGATCATGAGTAAATTAAGATAATGGTCAAGTCCTCAGATACATACATCCGTACGTACATACATACATATAGAGAGAGGCTGGACCATCTCAGTTAGCAACTTTGAAGTTGTTCTGCATGCAGAATTTTTAGGACCCTGTGACAAATGCATGCTATCAAATAGCCTTGACAACAAATGCATAAGTAATCTGCTGTCTCAACAAATGACAAGCTAGAAGGGGAGAGCAAACCTCCTAAGAGTTGCAAGGATAAGATGTTTCTTTTTATAGTTGTGCATTTTGTGTTCTGGGGTCATTAGAAAAAAATCACTGAGGGTCATACTTTACAATCCTTCCTGCCTTTTCTTTTTTCAAAGAAGCTGAGCTGTTTATCCTACTAGTTGTGGGGATGGAATGTGGGGGCTTGTTTGAGTAGAGACAATATTTCATTCCATATCACACTTCTACTCAATTGCTACTCCAAGCTTTCAAGCATTTGTATTCCCATTATCTAGGAGAAAAGAGACACAGAAGCCTTTAGCACTTTTAATGACCTGCCTCTTTTCTTTATTAAATCGAACACAGTTTTTGTTTTAACATTAGCATTCACTCTTTGTTCAGAATGGTATACTCCCTGAACTATCACACTGGTTGGATGCATGCCCACTTATCAGAACAGAGGACAGGAAGGGAGCCCTCCTTTTCTGGGCTAATGGATGTATTTGCTTTTTTATTAAGATGTAGCTGAGCTTTTTGGTACATTGTTATCAGAAAGAACAGCTTAGCATTAAATATGCTAAAACAAAATTTATCCTATTTAGCAGTCATTGTCTAGGTTTTAAATGACCTTTATTAAATAACCCGAGATAAAACTTAGTTCATTTACTGATAACTCATCCTGACAGACCCGTGATGATGTAATTTTGCTTGGAGAGGAATTTTCAGCAAGATTCACAGTGCAGTTCTCTTGTGGTCAGTGTGACCAGTTGATAGTAGTAATGTTCAGGGACTTTTGTGGGTGTGTCATATTCTTTCTGTATATTTACGATACTAAATTCTATGGTTTTTCAAATATGTGGCTAAACAAGTTTATACACTCTTTGTTGTTCATTAAAGAACATCTTGCCTACCACTGGGAGATGTATTTCACTAGCATGCATAAGGCCCAAGGTTCAATCCCTGAGCAGCTAATATAAATGAATAATATCCCACAAACATTGAGCTGAGTGTACATTTGAAAACATAAGACATTTTGGTTCACCCCACCTCCCAATGCCCCAGGACCAGCACAGTCTGCTTCTATCTTACCTCACTTAAACAAGAGTCTAAAGTTTGGCTGCTAAATTATTTCCATAGAATAACCCGGTCTCCTTTATGCCTGCTATTTGAATTTTATAGTTACCTTCTCTATTACTGTGATAAAACTGACCAAAAGTAACACAAGGAAGAAAGAGACCATGAAGGAATGTTCCTTACCACTTTGACCCTCATAATGTACTCAGTTTGTTATATATATATATTTCATTTTACATTCCAAAATCCCAGCCACAGTTCTCCCTGCCACACCTCCTCCCTCCCCACGCCTCCCACGCCTCCCCACCTCCCTGCATTTATTCTTATATAGCCCAGAACCACCAGGGCAGGATGGTACTATTCACAATGGGCTCGACCCTCTCACATCAATCATGCATTAAGATCATGCCCCACAGACACGCCCACAGGCCAATCTGATGGAGGCAATTCCTCAGTCAAGTTTCCTTCTTCCTCTGTGACTGGTTAGCATCAAACTGAAAAATACCAACCAGCACACTGGAGGCCGCACTTTCTAGCTAACTAGTGACACATGATGTCATCCCGACAGATGCTCAGTAGACAGTTTAGTTATTGAAATGTGTGGTTGTTACTTGGTACTTGAGAGGGCCTCAAGGGCATCTAACTGTTAGTCTTTCAGTCCTGCATTTAGCCGTATCACTAGAAAACCAGTACCTGGGTTGCATTCCCTTGTGCAATATACGTGAATATCAGAAATGTTACTTGATGAACATTTCAGTATCTTATGCAAAGCAGCATGCGAAAACCCTCTAATTTATCAGATATCTTATATCAAGACTCATTTTATAAATTCCTGCTTGAACCAGTTCCAGAAAGTTTTATGCAGGTACGTATTCTCTTAGTGTTTATTTTTTTTTTTTTATTGCTGCAATGAAATATCATAACCGAAGGCACGTTGAGGAGGAAAGGGCTTATTTGGCTCGTGCTTCACATTTTAGCCCATCATCGAAGGAAGCCAGATCATGAACTCAGACTGAACAGGGATTCAAACAGGGAGGAGCCAGCTGCAAGCATGCCCTGAGCTAAGCTTCCCAGTGGTTCAAGTTTTGTTCATGCTGACAGGAAAGATTACAGATATGCAATAAAGACATATCCAGGTGAAAGAAATCTCTAAATGGGTTAATGTGTTTAAAAATGTACATAGGCTTGCGAGAGAAAAGAGAAAGGGTATAGACAGTCATAGAAAAAGAATAGTTTTAAAAATGATAAAGTAGCTGGCCAGTGGTGACACACACCTTTTTTCAGCTCTTGTGGGGCAGAGGCAGGAGGATCTCTGAGTTCGGACAGCTCAGGCTGTTACACAGAGAAACCCTACCTGTAAAAATCCCAATAAATAATAAATAAAAATACATAAATACATATAAGTTAAATATCAATAAAGGTATATACATTTTTAAAAAGCCACGTAAAGATGAAAACACGTGGGGAGTCTGGATATTGCATTTTATTGTGTTGTTTTCACTTTTTTGATTGCTGATGAATGAGAGGTACTTGCTAAGACACATTGGATTGTGAAGGCTGCTGAATTAAACAGTGTCTTGCAATCAAAATGGAAGAGGTTATATTTGTTCCCACAGAAAATGAAAGTCTATGGTTGAAAATGATCAGATTTGATTGAGGACAACGAAAATCCTGGCTACAGACAGAAAGAAATAAATCTAGAAAAACTACAAAGCACATGATGTATATTTTACCTGCTCAAACATAAAACAAAACAAAAAAAAATCACCTTTGACTGACTTGTGTACAAGGCACAGTCTATACTCGTATTAATACAGATATGTATGTCACCTTTAAAAGTTTATGTTATTTCAGAGCATGGGGACTTGATACCAATAAAAATGAATTTCCCAGGTGATCCGGCATCTCAGAGCACACTGTAGTTGTTTCCTCAGAGTTCTGCACCCAGAACAGCTTCAAGGCTGCTGGCAGAGATGACCCAGCCTCACAGACCACTCCAGCCAAGATTTAACTATTATTCTGATTTACTCAAGGCTCCCCCAAAGATCCCAGCACCCCCCAGACAACAGTCTAGAGATGACAGCATCCGCATTCCCAAAAGATGGATTATGGTTGTCTGTCATCCTCTAAGGGGCATTGGTTACAGGCTGCTATTGATCATGGTCAGGGAAAAAGCTAAACAAAGGAGTTAAATTCAAAGGCCTCTTTCTAAAGGAAAAGGGGGGAATATAACATAGAAATCCAAAAAGCAACTTTTAGTCTCAGAATAATTTACAATGATAGGGATTTTGGTTTATTGGTAAAAATTTAAAGTTTTTTTTTTTAACTTTTGTTTGGAGTATTGTACTTCTGAAGATCATTTTTTTAAAAATGTAATTTATAAGCTGAGAGGTGGTATTAAACACCTTTATTCCCAGCACTTAGGAGGCAGAGACAGACAGATCTCTGTGAGTTCCAGGCCAGCCTGGTCTACAAAGCTACACAGAGAAACCATGTCTTGGGGGGAAAAAAAGTAATACAGGTTAGTAGGTAGTTATCTATAATAATCAGACTTGTAGCCATCTTAGGTATGTTTTAAGGTTAAACAGATATACAGATACATAGGTGATATTCAAGCACCTCAAAACCTACAGAAAATGGCATTTAAGATGTTTAACACAAGGCTTTTCACAATGGTGAGACACTGTTTGCTCCTGACAGAACCAATTTACTTAAGAGAAAGTGATCAGTATCTAAGAAACTCCATATGGAGTTTGCTTTTTTGGTGCCAAAAAGTAGCCACTGGTCAAAGACACTGCCCTTGCCTCAATTGCTGACAGTATACTGCCCAAACTAGACCTGCAGGACACAGAAGAAAGTGCCGAACTTTGCCAAGACAAGGTATGACAGTCCTTCAAAATTCCCTGCTTCTCAGAAACGTGTGTAAAATTATACTAGGCCAGTAGGCCAAAGATGTATGCCCCAGCATTACAGAGGAACTTTGGGTGACTGTCCAGGCAGCCACATGCCCCTGTCCCTAGATAATATTACATTCTTCTGGGGTCTTTATAGAGTTAAAGACTAAATGGTTAGGCCTATTGTTTTCCTTATTCATGCTAAAAAAATAAATTACATATAAAATTTTAGAGATGAAAAAGGTAATATTTTCTCTAAATTTGCCAAATACTATTGGACTAGATTAACTTTAATTCTTACTTGATAACAATTTTTGTTATATATAGTTTTACCATGTTAAATCAAAAACCTTCCTTTTTAACTAGACAAAAGGGGGAAATCCTATGGAATAGTCCTCTTGTACACTGTGAAGATGTTTTGCTCTCATCGGTTTAATTAAAAGCCAACTGGCCAATAGCTAGGTAGAAAGAAGTTAGGTGGGAGAGACAGACTATGAGGATTCTGGGAAGAAGGAGGGCGGAGCCACCAGCAGATGCAGACGAAACAGAACATGAATGTGCTATTCTGAAAAAGGTACCTACCTCCACTTGGTGCAGGTAGATAAGAAATATGGGATCTTTTAAGTTGTAAGAACAAGTTAGTAACAAGCCTAAGCTATTGGCCAAGCACTTTTCATTGATAATAAGTCTCCATGTGATTATTTAGGGAGCCAGAATTTCACAGGTGGTGTTTCACCCCGATCACATATTAAGGTAACATCCTGCCATCCTCTTGAGTTTCTCTCTCCTCCACTTCCTACCTCCTTCCATGTCTCTAGTCTCTATTCTCTCCTTTCCTTTTTCTGTTAAGTGTGTGTGTGTGTGTGTGTGTGTGTGTGTGAGAGAGAGAGAGAGAGAGAGAGAGAGAGAGAGAGAGAGAGAGAGAGATTCGATAATTTACAAGAACAAGACTGTAGGTGGAAGTTTCTGTCCCACCAGCAGATCCCAAATAAACACACTGAGGCTTATATTAATTAAAAACGGTCAGCCTATGATAGCTCAGGCTTGTTACTATCTAACTCTTACATTTTAAATGACCTGTATTTCTTATCTAGCCTCTGTCACGTGGCTCATAGCCTGTTACTTCATTTTCTACACATCCTGATCCCTCTACATCTCTGTTATCCCATCTGACTCCACCCTTCTTCATCCCAGCATCCTTAGTTTGATTGTCCTGCCTGTACTTCCTGCTTGGCTACGGGCCTGTCAACGTTTTATTAACCAGTGAGAGTAATTCATATTCACAGTGTACAGAAGAATTATTTCACAGCACAAGGCATGGTGGCACTCACCTGTAATCTCAGCTACCAGGGAGGCTAAAGCCAGAGATTCACAAGTTCTAGGCTAGCCTAGGCACCTTCCTGAGACCCTGTCTCAAAATAAACAGTACGGGGAAAAAAGAGGGTTGGAGATATGACTCAGTGGTAGAGTGCTTCCCTAGTATATGTGATGCCATAGGTTCAATCCCTGTACTTGCTATAGTAAAATAAGCCAAAGGGTTGAGTCTTCTTCCCTTCCTCCTCCCTTCCCACTCCTTCTCTCCCTTCTTCTTTTGAGACAGTTCTCACTACATAGACTCCTCTGGTCTGGCTATATAGACCAAGCTGGCCTTGAACTCATAGAGGTCTATCTGCCTATCTTGAGAGTGCTGGGATGAAAGACATGCACCACTATGCCCTACTTAGAGTTATTTTATTTAATTTCCAAACTCATGAGATGTTACCTTTCTGTTAAAAATTTTGAATTTTATTGTATAATGGGAAAATATGTACATTGGAAATTTATCAGTTTCACGTAACTTAATTCAAGATCTAGTTTTGTGGTTATTTCATTTGTAGTAAAAAAAAATTTTTTTCCCCTGTGGCTTTATTTCCTTTTCTATGAAAGGAAGAACCCAAGTCTCCAGCCTCTTTGAGTTGCTGTTTTTGAATATTGCAAAAATAAGGACCAAATTGAAAGACATAAAAATTCTCTCTCTCTCTCTCTCTCTCTCTCTCTCTCTCTCTCTCTCTCCAAATCCACAAGGAGTATACCTTGACATAAGTAAACATAAAAGGAGAGGAAAGGAGAGGAAATAAGGAAAAGGGAATATCTCTGCTTCCCGAAAATCTGGGTAACAGGTGCCCAGTCTTCTAGGGAGCACAACTCAAACTGACAGAGGGGGGCTGGCCAGGGTGCCATGTGGAGAAGCCACCTGTGATGAGAATTCTGATATCATTTCCTTAGAGGCCACTGGCCTTGGGCATTTATGTAAGTGAACTATAATGTGCTATTGAGAAGAACCACTGGGTACTACCTTGGGGAATTGTCCTCCACTAGGTTGGTGGATGGTTGCTTAGGACACAGCATGGAGAGCAATACACATTTGCCATTGGTAGAAGGATTTGACGGTCATGGGCATGGGCCTGGGGATCAAAGTCAGATTCTTAACTGATAGTTCCTCAGATTGTTTACCAGAGGATTCCATGCCCTTCAACACAGCCTTAAATCTTAGGCCACCTCTGCCTCTTTTCTTCTGTGAACCCTCATGTTGCCTCCCACCTCCTGGACAGGGCCATCAACTAACCTTGTAGTCCCAAAAAAACTTCAAGTATGTCCAGATACTACAAGTCACCAAAAAAGTGCCTTAAACTTGAAAACAAAGAAACAAACAAAAAAGTGTGTGCATTTGTTCTGATATTTTTCCTATGCGTGTGAGAATTGTTGAAGCTTATTGCTGGAAAAACCATGTCCCTTTTTCTCTGTATGAAGGCAGGAATCCTTGGCTATTTGTAGTCATGAAAAAAATCCCTGTTACTTTTTTGGATGGTGACAGCAATTATTGTTAACACTTATCCACTTTTTGTGGTTTTTTTTTTTTTTTTTTTTTTTTTTTTTGAGCTAATGAGGGAGTCTCTTTGGAGTTCAAGAATAACATGATTGATTCACTAATAATATTTGGCTGCCATTGGGACAACAGAGTCCACTCTACATATTGTATGGTGTATTGGAAGCAGCATGAAATCAGAGGAACTTGGTTAGAATTTAGGTTTTACTCTGTATTGGCTCTGAGATTTTAGATGATGTAATCGACTTTCCTGATTCTACAGACTCCAAGTATTTGCAATGCTAAAAGAATACCTACCTCTTAGGTAAAAACATTGCTATTAGGATGGCCGGTGCCTGCATGCAAACACTGGAGTCCATTAGCACAGTAAAAGGCACACACAATCGGGAAACTTTGAGGAGGCAGGTTTAGAACTGTCCACTGATTTTTTTAAATAGATATTTCATCTTGAACAAGAGGTGTTAGTAAAGTATTTTCCTATTGTCAAAAAGTTTTTAGCAAGGTAGGTGTGATGGTGCAGGCCTTTAATCCCAGCACTCCGGAGGCAGAGGCACGTGGGTCTTTTTGAGTTTGAGGCCAGCAGTTCTACAGAATCAGTGCCAGGACAGCCAGGGCTACACAGAGAAACCCTGTTTCCAAAACAAAACAACGAAAGAGTTGGTACAGGCGAGATGGCTCAGCTGTTAAGAGCGCATATAGTTCTTGCAGAGGAACTTATATAGTTCTTGCAGAGGAACCTAGTTTTGTTCCTAGAACCCACATCAGGTAGCTTAAGCTTCCTGTCACTCTAGATCCAGGGGCTCTGACGCCCTCTTCTGACCCTGCATAAAGACGTGTATTCATGCACACACACACACACACACACACCCCGTACATAATAATAAATTAGCAGTTACATTTTTGTATGTCATCCAATCATTTAAAAATGAATCGATGAGCTTATTAATCACTTCATGTTTAAAAATAATTTGTGCAAGTGGATCTCTGTGAGGTCAAGGCCAGCTTGGTCTATAGAATTATTGTCTTTTTTTTTACTGGGAGTTGAACCCAGGGCACCTAGCTGTTAGCCTAATTTTTGACCTGCCTACTATGTGCAAAGCTCTCATGGACATTTCGTGTTAAGGTTTAACGATTCATTTGCTCTTTCACTAAAATAATCCCTTATATTATTTAAATTACTTTTTTTTCTTTTTAATTTAGGAGAGGGTGTCTCTTTTACCCACAGCAAACATGGTGGAGAAGGCTTCAACCTGACCTCTTGGGGCCCTCAACAAAGATGGCTACCACACTTCCGGCCCTTGCCCTCAACAAAGATGGCTACCACCCTTCCTGCCTAGGGCTTTCGCCCATAACAAAGATGGTGTTTTCGGTACGGGTTCCCTAAGTGTCTGGATTCCGGTTGTAGATTTTTTTTTTTTTTTTTTTTTTTTTAAAGATACGTGGTCGCAGACGTAAGTAGCAGGAACGCGCCTTCTCTCGACCTCGCCCCTGCGCGGCTCAGTGTGCTCTGGTCCCCGCGGGGCTAGGGTCTGGGTGGCGGCTGTCCCCGCGCTGCGCCGCGCGGGCGTCCGAGCCCCTCCCGCGTCCCCTCCGGTCCCCAGCGTCCCCGTCCCCGCCTCCACACGGGCCCCGCCGCGCCCAGTGCCCCGTCCGCCCGGCAGTGTCGCCCCGGTTCCGAATTCTTTCTTGTAGGGCATGCCTTGCTGCGACTGTGTATTGTGAAAGGCACACAAAGACCCCCTGAACGCGCTGGCCCCGGGCAGGCAGGTCTAGTCTGTAAGAAAGATCCTTAAACTCATTCTTACCTCTAGATCGCCCCTCACCACCACCCCTGCCTGCCGCTCTGGGTCTATAAATGCCCCTGGCATTTACATGCAGTGTGGGCGCAGGATTGAATGTTAAACGTGATGTTAAATTAAAACCCACTGTTCTCCAGCATGCTAAAAATCAAATGCTGTTCCGTGATTTCCACGGGTTGCATTTAAAGTAAGGTCTCAGGTCTGTTTTCCCTTGGCTCGCTTACTGAAAATGGGACCCCGTTCGTTATGTGGAAATCAGAGAAGTGGGTTCATCATTAGTGTTGTTCACACGCTGGGAAGTGTTTGAAATGAACTTGACCCTGCCCAGCAGCCGTGTAGGAAACACTGTATCTTATCTTGGCACATCTCTTAAGATGTGAACGTCTGACCTGACTGACCTTGAGGTGCTTATTAACGATGTTGCAGCAACACTGTCTTTAGGGGGTCCATCAGCATCCTGTAACCCGAGTGCTGATCTTGTTTCTTTCCAGGGAGAAATGGATGCCAGAGACAAGCAAGTGCTCCGCTCACTGCGTCTGGAGCTGGGTGCAGAGGTCTTGGTGGAGGGGCTGGTTCTGCAGTACCTCTACCAGGAAGGCGTTTTGACAGAAAACCATGTTCAAGAAATCAAAGCCCAAACCACAGGCCTCCGGAAAACAATGCTGCTGTTGGATATCCTGCCTTCCAGGGGCCCCAAAGCGTTTGATACCTTCCTAGATTCCCTCCAGGAATTTCCCTGGGTACGAGAGAAGCTGGAGAAGGCAAGAGACGAAGCCACAACTGAGCAGCCCACAGGTAGGCCTCAAAGAGATCACTTCAAAACAGCTCTGGAATTGTCGCAACTGTGCCCTTTGGATTGAAAGCTGGGTGCTTCAGGGGGGCAGGGATCAATGGCTCATGAACATGGGCAAGGGGTTTGGATTGAAATGCCATGGCATTGGAGGGGCAAACATGAGGTGGCGGTGTTAGGAAACTTAAGCAGGGAGGGGAAGGTGAGTCATGAGACCGGGAGGTTAAGGAGGGAGCTCAGAGGACAATTTAGATATGCTTCCAGGGAAACCTGGCAAGTTCGCTTGTGAGGCGTGTTCTCAACGAGAGCCAGGTCAATCCGAGCCCTTTGGCAACAGGAGCCATTTGGAAAGTACAGACGGGAAAGCAGGCTTTGGCCTACTGATAACTGACTTGTGGGGTGCCAAGCTGCCAGTTGAAGAAGGTCAGATCATGGGAGACAGCCTCTAGGAAGGCATGCCCTGCACCTGTTCCTTCAGAGGATTATTCTGAAGCCTGCTTTAGTCTGTTTTGTTTGTTTATTTGTTTTGTAAAGGCTATTGGTTTAAAATGGTCCTTTAAAGTTCAGCTTTGTTCAGACAGCTGGGGCATTTTCTTTTTCAAGAGCAGCGATTTGGGGGAGAATCTCATTTTGTTTCTCAAGGAGAATTGGAAGTTGTGGTTTTAAAAGTAACAGTTTGGTGCCGTGAGGGTGGTCCATGAGGAAGGGGCTGTTTATATAGTACTGTCCCTTTAAGTCCTCTGAAAGATTGGGGAACAGAGAGTGCTGACCTAGAAAGGCTTTTTTTTCTTTTCTTTTTCTTTTTTTTTTTAAAGAAGATAGTGGAAAGGTGACGAAGTCAGCTGATCCAAACTGAGTTAGCATATTTCCAGAGTTAAGAATTCAACATTTTCTGAAGTTTTGATAAAGGTACAGGAAGTCAGTGGTCTTCAGAATTTATTGTTACTGTTTAAACAAAAAATGATTGTAACAGAGTGCTTGTCTTTGGTCTCAGCTCTTGGGAGGCAGAGTCAAGTGGGGTGAGTTCTAGGCCAGTCTGGTCTAAAGAGCAAGTTCCAGGACAGCCAGGGCTGCATAGCGAGACATGACTGTAATTGGTTAAAGAAACCAAATGCTACTTACTAGTAAATTACCTTTACTGTGTTTTGCACTACGGGTCTCATATTTTGAATGATTTTGAGACCACGTGTACTAAGTCATCATAACTAATTCTTTTTTAAATGATGACTTATATCTGAATATCTGACCAGTATGGGACATCCATTTAATTTAGAAAGACCTGGTAAACTTTTAGTGGGAAACCTAAAAATATCTTTATTCTTAACTTGTCCAAATTACATGTCTTTTTGAAACAGTGGACATGCTGGCTTTTGAGGACCTCCAGAATTTTCAGCTTGGGTTGTCTTTAGAAAATCACATATTCCATGTGTTTGAACAAAACAAGGGCATGATATCTTAGGCATTCCTACCACTTTATTAAAAGCATAACATAGTAAAAGTATAACATAGAGTGGGGAGGTTTCGAAAATGATTTATGCTTTTCTGGTATCCACTTAGAACAGTGGTTCTCAACCTTCCTAATGCTGAGACCCTTTAATACAGTTCCCTATGTTGTGTAGAACCTCCCCCCCACCGTCATAAAATTGTTTCTTTGCTGTTTCATAACTTCAGTTTTGCTACTGTTATGAATCTCAGTGTAGATCTCTGATATGCAGGCTAGCTGATATGTGGCCTCCAAAGGGATCGTGACGCACAGGTTGAGGACCGCTGCCTGAGAAGGTCTTCTTGGCTTCATGTAGTTGGAAATGGCAAGACAACCAAAAGCCTTTCCCTCTCAAAACGTTCAGTTTAATTATGTGGTTATTTTGGATTATGTAAGGAGTTTTCGTCATGAATTGTCCTAGAAATGTGACTCTCATTTTCATTTCTTCAGGTTTATTCGGAGAGCAAGAGAGAGTTAAGATACCTTTAGCAAATTATAAAAGTGTGAGAGAAGCTGAGGGAAAAGTTCTTTTTACATGTGTCTGTTTATTTTACATGGAGGAGTGTTTTGCCTGCTTGTGTGGATGGGAACTCTGTGAGCCTGGCCCCTACAGAGGGAAAGGGGTCGCTGGATCCCCCGGAACTGGAGTCATAGGTGGCCGAGGGCTGCCATGTGGGCGGAAACTAGGTCCTTTGCAAGAGCAGCCAGTGCTTTTAACCACTGGGCCCTCTCCCTAGCCCTGTAAAGTGGGAAAACCAGAGCACATCTGTATACAGGCTGAGAGAGCCAGGTGCCCTGGAGATTGCTGACCCTGTAGAAAGGTCCGGTGGGAAGCTGGGTTGGCTCTATCCAGCAGATGAGTGATGTGCGTTGTCTTTCCGTTTGTGTTTTATATTACCACTGTTGTTGGGGGTTTGAGTTATAGATTTCTCAGCGACAGTTCTGTGAACTCATTAAAGATCTTGCTGAGGTTAAATATCCACTATTTTAAGTAATACTGAAGATGTATGTAAGGTGCAGGGACTAGCGGCACAGTTTACACCCGCCTTATGCTTGCTCGAAGGAGAAGTGACTCCGTTCATGTGTTAGCTCTCTCTTTGCTTGGTGCTTACGGATAGGTGAGCTCTCGGCTACTTCGGCAGTTTTGGCAATGCCATGCCTGCCTATCTGCTGCCAGGCTTCTTGCCGTGATGGTCATGGGCTCCAACCCTCTCGAAATGTAAGCAAGCCCCCAATAAACTCTTTCTTTATCAGAAAACAAAAAGTGGTACTACAATCACCTTTGAGAGCCTGTTGTTCATACCGCTTACCAAGACGCCATGATTTTGAGGTTTGTTATTACCATCCTCATCTGCAGTTTTCTAGCTCAGAGGAATCACTTTAAAAATCCATATTGATTATTGGAAATCTATTGTCATATGGTCTGGTGATGTGTATGCCTATAAATTGTGTGTGTGTGTGTGTGTGTGTGTGTGTGTGTGTGTGTGTGTGTGTGTGTTTGGGAGTAAGCATGGAAGAAATGTATTTTAAAGGAAGTTACTACTTAATTGCTTTCTGTTATTTAAGACCTTAAATATTTTAAGTGTTTAATTTCATGAAAATATGATTCTAAAATTAAATTGAAAGTGGATTGGAAGCTTGTGTGGGTCTTTTTGGGAGAGAATAAGGGGGCCTTAAAGTTGTGGACTAGCATCAGAACTGAATTGCCTTCTAACTTAATGTCTGTGGAAGGAAAGCAAGCAGAGCCCGAGGCCTTTTCTTCTGGGACCTCAGGGTTTCTCTAACGTGGTGTTGGAATGGTGTGAGTGGGCTTTGCTGTAGCTCCCTTTTATTTTTGGAAAGGCGTCTTGGATTCTGAGAATCTTGGATTCAAGCAGAATAGGCTGTCCACGAGGCACACACAGTAACCTTTTCTCGTTTTTCATGTTGGTTGTAATTATTCATAGGATGGGTCTGGGGCCTTGCCCTTGGGAAGCCTTGGGAAGAAATGGTAAGCAGTGGCTTTCTCTTAGCCACGTGGCTGATCCTTCCTCAGGAATGAACGGACTTTATTTTACTACAGTTTTCTGCTGTGTTCCTTTGGTGGGGTCTTGGTTTTCCCCTTCTTTGGGTATTTAATTTCTGTACTCCATTACATTTTGAGCTGCATCAGGGGTGTGTGTGTGTGTGTGTGTGTGTGTGTGTGTGTGTGTGTGTGTGTGTTTTGTCTTAGTTATTTGCCTTTGTATATATGCTGAATGTAAGTTTTAGAGCAAGATTGAGTTGTAGTTCATTCTCTACACTTCTAACGTCCATTCCTCAGCAAATCCTCAAAAGAACAACAACAACAAAATGCCTTAAATCTTGTGATTATATCTCAGAATCCCCTTAGGTCTCCCAGTCTCTACTTTAAAAAAACAAAGTATGAAAGTCCAAGATGGGAGAGGACAGTTGGTTTGCGTTTCCTCACGCCACAAGGACTCTTACCTTTTAAAGGAATTCTGCCGATAACATGACTTAATCCATCTTGGCACAGCGGAAGGGACACTTCGCAGTTCATCGCTGTGGCCAAGGTCACACTCGAGACGAGACATTAGATCAGCTGGAAGTGCTCCCTGGGCTCTTGCTGGGTCACTGTAGGAGACAGGGGCAGCACTGGGTGTGGTGAAGGCTGCCTGTGGCTGGTGGCCTGGCTTCTCCGCCTGGTGGGCCTGTCTGCACAGCAGCTCTCTCTGCTGCCCGGGCTAAGCTGACTTGGGGACGGAGCTACTTCTGAAGCCCTGGCCTCACTCTCTGACAGGACTTAGTGTAAGCACAGCAGAGTGACGGCTGGGCCACAGGATCCCTGTCCCCTCTCATTTGCCCTAGCCTGACTGTGGCACTGCGTCTCCCATTTGGTTAAACAGACCTGATGGTTGTAAGGAGTAAGGTACCTTACAGGTGGTAGCCTGGCCTTTCCCCTCGCTTTCCCTCCAGCTTGAGCTTTGTTTTTC